>NW_006434825.1:11968202-12002242 GCF_000325575.1 Pteropus alecto
GCTTAGGCACCAGAGACTGGCAGTGGCAGTGGCTCCTGGTAAGGTTCGGCGCGCGGCCAGCTCTTGAGTTCGGAACGGAACACTTGGTGTCGTGGTCCCCGCCCGGAAAGTTTGTCGTGGAGCCGCGACCTCCTGGCCGGCGCGGCCCGGCATGAAGCGGCGCTGAGGAGCTGTCGCCGCGGTTGCCGCCGCCGCCGCCTGAGGAGGAGCCGCAACACCGTGGGCCACGCCGATGACTACTGCAAACTGTGGCGCCCACGACGAGCTCGACTTCAAACTCGTCTTTGGCGAGGACGGGGCGCCGGCGCCGCCGCCCCCGGGCTCGCGGCCTGCAGGTGGGTGCCGGGCCGGTGGAGCGTCTGCTCCTCGCTCGCACGAGCTCGCCCTCTCCCTGGTCCCTTGGTTGTCCGGGGTCTGTGTGCGTGCGTGTGATGAGTGAAGCGTGGATTTAAATCTTTGAGGCAGCATGTGGGTCGCAGCGACGAGTTAGTGGCCGCAGGCTTGGCTGGAAACGAACTAGTGGGGAACTCGACTCCAGGACGCCTATGGGCAGTGGACGCCTGGAGTTGGGAGGCCGAGGGTCGGGGCCACTGCCCAAGTGGCGTCTGGTTGTCGCTGCTTTGGCCAGCGTGGTGTGGAGAAAATGTCCCTGTGAAGTGTAAGTGCACTTGGATTTTTAAAATCTTTATTTGAAAGATGCGCATTCTAGGAGCTTCGAAAATTGGTGCACATGTCTGTTAAATCTACTTTGCTGCGAGAGTAATGTTACCGTGTTTAAGTTCCACTTGTGCAAGTTTATGGCCACATTTAATTCGAAGTGTAACTCATAACGGAACTTTCTGAAAACTAGGTTTATTTTCTCGAGCAAAATGTTTCGGAAGATTACAAGAAGGTGGTTTGCCGTGTTCATAAGTCTCCTAGAAAGTTCTGGAAGTCAGTTTTTATTTTTAAAAAAAGCTCACCTCGGAAGATGTTTTAAAAGAGATCGGGAATTGAGAAGACTGGGCACCATAATGCTTGGAGGTCAGACCAATCAGGAAATAGAAACGGGATGGCTGGGGACTTAAAGCTCTCCTGTGACCTGGTTTGGAATACTGTGCTTCATTAAGTTCACTTTCCCTATTACATATGTAAGCAAACTTCAAAAGGGTGATGGATAAGGCTAAACCCTATTTATTCTTTCCCGGTATTAGGTGAATTACTGCATGTTTATATTGATGTTCAACAGACTTCTGTAGAGTTACATTGAAAAAACATCTGAACGTGAGGCATAAGGATTCTCTGGGCAGTCTTTGTCTTATCAGTCCTTTTAGACTTTATATGTTAGATGTCTTTTTCATAAATAATTTACAGTAGTTATTTGTTGGCTGCGTTTATTTCAATTTCACTGAGATCATTCGAATACCTATTATATCGAAGGCACTGTTAGGTACTGTTTAGTATTATGATAGAGGCAAAAAAAGACAGGTCCCACAAGGAGCGTGGGAAATTAGGGAGATGGGCACATAACCCAAATAACTATGCTACTAGGCAGACTGAATGGTGGAGAGGGTGGTATTGAATTGTACTTAGATTATTGGGATTTAACAAAATTTAAACAACTCGTTTGAGTATTTTCATTATAAAGAAGATAAGCAGTTGATATCTGCTGCAAATTGTCACAACGCCCACAATGATGTCAGCAAACTTATTGGGCACAAACTTGATTAGAACACATTATGTACCAAATATATATCAGTTAAGGTGTTAACCAAACATGATTAATAAAGGAGTATCATCATGGAAATAAGAATATTTTTGTACATCCAAAATATTGAATAACATTTAAAACCGATGAGAAATGATTTTTACTAAAAAGTCCAAAAAACATTTTGATATTGAAATGGGTCTAGAAGGAGTTAAGATTTATAACTGAAATTCACGAAGTTGAGCAGTTTTGTTCCAAAAAAATTGACTTTAAAATATTTTAGTAGCTATTTTTTTAAATTAAGGCGAAATACACAACATAAACCATTTGAAATGAATGATTCAGTGGCATTTAGTGCATTCACAATGTTGTATAACCTCTACTTCTCTCTAGTTCCAAAACATTTTCATCACCCCAAAAGGAAACCCCGAACCGATTAAACAGTTGTTCCTCATTCTCCCTGCACCCCGCCCCCAACCCCCAGTCTCTGGCAGCCCAGTCCATGACCTGGAATCTGTCTATATGAATTTTCTTATTCTGATTATTTCTTATAAATGCATGCATACATCTGTGACCTTTTGTGTCTACCTTCTTTCACTTAGCATAGTGTGTTTGTGGTTCAGCCATGTTGTAGAATGTATCAGTACTTCATTCCCTTCTATGGCTGATTAACATTCTATTGTATATATTCCCCAATTTGTTTATCCATTCATCCGTTGATAGCATTCAGGCTCTTTCTACTTTTCGGCTATTGTGAATAGTGGTGCTGTGAATACCTAGCAGCTAATTTTTAAATCCTATTGAGAAGGATATAGTATATATTTAAAGCTAAGGTTTCACAAAACTACTACTGTTTCACAAAAGTAGTTTTTATTTTAATAAGGATAATAACGTGTGTAGTTTGAAGCAACTAGTTGATTAACTGACATGGTTTTAGGATAATAATATACAGTAAAGTGGGCCATAAGAATAAAATTGCTTGGTAGAATTCAGGTCAGTATTGAGTTATATCAATGTTTTTACTTGTTTTGGGATTTTCTTCCTTGTTGGAATAGAAGTTCCTTCCATAAGGGCAGGGATAATAGTGTCTGTGTCTTATTTATAGTTGTGCCTAGCACAGTGCCTTTAATATGGTAGGCACTCCATTGAATTAATGAATAAAGACTGCTTAAGTTTTGAGTCAGTGCTCACTTAATTGTGGTAGAGGAAGTTGATGAGACTTGTTTCAGTTCTTTGGTTTTAATTAGTGAGATCCATCAGACAGCAGATCTTGGTAATTTTGGGTTGCAGGTTTTCCATCTCTAAAGATTTGAGAGTACTTGTATCACATATCAATTTCCATACAGAAGATTTTTGAAAAATATTTAAGGAGGAGTGGTTAAGAGGATGAAGACTGAGGACAAGCCAAGGGGCTGACTTTGGAATGTCCTAAGCAGGTTTGTTAAAGTACAAATTAGATAATATGATTTCACACTTGATAATGTCAGATACGTTTGTGACTGACTTTTTTTAAATTAAAAATTATTGTAGTGTGACTGACTTTTTAAGATTATTCCTTACTGAGGTGTTTTCAGATTTTTTCCATTAAAAAAAATTTAAGATCTTTGAGTCTTTAGCTTTTTTTTTTTTTTTTTTTACTGTGAGGACAGTGCTAGCTTTGATTTTTCCAGTTAAAAATGAATCAAACTATTTTGTTTAATATTTCTTTTACTGAATACATAGCTTCAAAATGAAGATATACCTCAATAGTAAATAGAGAATTTAAAGTTGGCAAATGTTTAATGTAGTTTATTAACATAATTCGCCACTATAAAAGGCAGCTTCTGGTGCTCTATTTTAGTGTACTGATTGTATATCTCTAATTTAGTTTGATGATATAATAATCTTTACTTTTCAAATTAAAAATTTCACTCTCAGAGTTTGTTCATTACTAAATATTGACTTTCTAGTCCTGAATGAGAGTCACTGGGAGGAGTGTGCTGTACTGTGTGTAGTGTCGTATCTTATCTACTATTGCTTTTTAAAAGGGAGAAATATCTTAGATACAATATGTATTTCTGTAATAAATTTACTTTATGATAAAGTATGTGTAATTTTGTCAGATACCACTTTAATATCCAACTTTTTCATATGTAAAGTTGAGGAACTTTTCCTAGATCATTGTCTAGTTTTTGTAGTGTTTTTACTTTGTTTAGTGCTTGCAGATCTGATTCATGGGTTCTTTATAATATACTATTTCTTAGATAATTTTATTCTCACTTTTCAGTTTTTATTGATAACTTTTTACTCAACATTTTTGTTTTATCTTGTGTTAAATGAGGTAATATGTTTAAAGCTCTTGGCACAGTCCTTGGTCCAGTGGTGCTCATTAAGTGGTGGTAGTTAACATTTCTTTAAAAAAAAGAACACTAAAAAAAAAAACTGATGATAGGTTATTTTTTACATCCTCCTCGAGGTCCTTTTCTGTATACTAAACTAAAATATGTTGGTGAGCCAGTCATAAAAACCTTACTTAGATGAGTTGGAATGTGTTTCTTAGACATTCTTATTTTATCCTCTTAATTCTGTTATTATTTTCAAATTTACATACTTTCTTATATCTTACTAAATATAAGTACTGAAGGTCATTCGCTTTTCATTGTTTTTCTACTCTTGAATTAAGTTGCTACTGACTCAGTATGGTGTGATGAGAGGTGCTTGATTTGCTAACCATATTAAGTATAATTGGTTATTTAAATCAGTATGAAAAAGGGGAAGTTGCATGTATAGTTTCCTGTAGAAATTTAATGGTGTGTTTGTACAGCACACTAGGTACAGTAAAGGATGATTTGCGTAAAGGTACTGCTGAGCCTTGCTTTCTTTTTATACCATCAATCAGATTTTTCTTTAGACTTGAATGCAGCAAGAATATGTATTAGGTGATTGAGTCAATAGTGACATTTCACTGTTTAATTTGAAGAATAATTTAATATTTTGCTTGATTTGACACTTTTCCTGGTAGGAGTAGATGATGCTTCTCAGGGTACTAGCAGAATTTTGTGATGAAGATTAATGAATAAATATGTTTTAGTGAGTATGGGGAAAAATTGAGGAAAAAATTCCATGTCATATTGTTTTGTTAAAACCTCATCATTGTAAGGGCATTGCTATGCCTATGTTTTCTTAAGTTTTCTCATTAGCCAATACAGAAGGGATATTTTGGCATATCTTCTAAACTATTAGTAGAGATAATACTGTAGTAGTTTTATTAGCTGATATAAAAATTAAAACTTGGGTATTATGTACATGACCAAGAAATTGTAGGGGTCTAAAAAGGCTAATGTCTTAAGCATTTAAGATACTAATTTAGGGGAAGTTGTAGAACCAACTTATTATGATTTGCCTTTCTGCAATATCCAGTAAACTTTGCCTAAAATTGTATGTATTTTTATTGAAGATATATACCAAGCTCTGCTTTTGAGTTTTGCCCTATATTTATTTTTTTAGCAAAATGTGATCATAAGAACATTTTTTTGGTCAGAAAATGTGGAATTCATGTTTCTTCAGAGGAAGTAATAAGTAAAATACTGATACATAAAATGGAAACCTTTTAAGAGCAGGTGAATTGTTACTTATTGTGAAGTTTAATATGTCCTTTATTTTCCTTCTTAGTATTGAGTAGTTGATGATTAAATATAATGATGTTATATTTTAAATAAGAGGTGGGGTTGATAAGGCCATAATACAGTGAAGTCAATTGCATTACTCTTAAGAGATAGGAAATCTGAGTAGGTTGAGCCTCATTTGATAGTAAGCAATAGTTTGCTCACAGCAGTAACATAAATAAGGGAGGTGTTGTCTAAAGCTGTCTTGGTGGGTCAGGGGAGTAGACACAGCAGACTTGGCAGTAAGCCTGGCTTCTAAAACAAAATCCAAGTCATCAAATTTGCCCAGGCATGCCATATGAGGTTCAAGTAACAGTGGAATTTAAGAGGAGAGTTTGTTCAGGGAGGCTTAGGAAAGTTGCAAGCAGGAACAAGCTTTTTTAACAGCCATAATTTTAACTCCAACATAGCATGGGTCTGCATGTATTTCAGCATTTCTGGTAATGTTTATATAATTATATTGCATGACTCTTACCTGTTTGCCTCAATTTGGTAAATTCTTTGGAAGAGAGGAACAATTGGACCTATAAGATTTGTAGTATGGTCTATGAATTGTCTTTGAATTCATAGCTGAAATTTAATCAAATGGGATAGTTCTGGTTAACATCGGTATTCCTGGGCATAAGGAAACTACATGTCTATGAAAGCTTAAAAACTCCACATATACTGGAGAAGTAACTTGAAGTTTAATTTTCCTACAAAATGTACAGTTTCAGTATGTCTTATGTTACACAAGCAGGTGAGAGTTTTAATATTTTAAAATATGTTTTCAGTGTCTTAAAATAAAATTTTGTTTTAAATATATTACATTTTCATCAGCTTTGCTGTTTAATTAGACAAGAGGATTATATGAGCTTTGAAATTATAACTTTTTTCAATAGTGTTGATTTGTGTCATATATAAAAATATTTCTAAAAGCATTTTTTTTTCCATGAAAGTAATCATTGGTCAGAACACTTCAATGGACAGTTTGTGAGTTGTACTTAAATGTAAATATTTTTCAGTGTTGCTTTAAAATAAAAAAAGTTTTTAAATAAAAATGGCATTCAGGAAAAAATAACATTCAAAAATTGCTGAAGCTAGATGATGGGTATATAAGGGAGTTCATTATAATAATCTCTGTACTTTTGTGTATACTTTATAATTTCCATAATAGAGTTTAAAAATGACATTTAAAAGCTCTTTGAGCTCTTTAAGATGCTAGATTAGAATGGGAAAAATGTACACTTTAAATAATATCATTATGAAGTTAATAGGATTAGCTGTTGCATATAATTTAAAAAAATGGTTTAACAAATAAGCAGAAAATAAAAATTATTTGTATGTCTGATTTAGAAAACCCATTTCTCTCTTTGGGTAGTATTAGCAATGGGATAGTGAGGTGAATTAGTGGTGTACATAAATAGGAAGTAAACTGATCTCATGATATGCTTTTGAGTAGGTATTTTTTTAATTTTTAAAATATTTTCTAAATAGTAACTATAAGATCAGAAAAATTTATTCATTGTTTAGTAATTTAAGGACTTTGAAATTATTTTTAAAAACTTTAGTGTTTGATCATGTTGCTTTTATCCAGTCTAATATTTAAGTATTGTCAATTCACTTGAACTTTTAAATTTACGATGAAATGAAACTAGAGAATTTAGTCTTAATTTTAAAACTAGATTTTTAATCTATATATTGGTAGAGATTAACTCACAAAATTATAAAAGACCTATAAATTCTTTTGATTTGTGAACATTTAAGAGCAGACTAGGTCCAAAATTTATATCTTATGTTTTGCTGTTTGTGAAATCATATTGAATACTAAAGGAATACAAGTTTTAACTTTGTCCTTTATTTAAGGAAAGTCTTTGGGGAAAATATCGAAAGTTATCTAAATGCTACTTTTAATTTTTTATTGCAACATAAGAAATTAAGGAAACTTGATATTTCCTCTTCTAGCAACACTTATTTATAGTTTTCACTTCCTTTTGGTAAAGATTCTTCAATTAAAAATGACATTCAGGAAAAAAATGACATTCAGAACTCGTTGCAGCTAGATGATAGATATATGAGGACTCATTATACTCTCTGTTTGAAAACTTTCATAACACAAAGTTTTGAAACCTTTTTGACCAAGATGCAGAGTAAGAAATACTTAACATTTCAACCTAGCATAAGCATACATGTTTATACAGAGAAAACTGAGATAGAAGTTTCAGATAAAAACAATATTTACCTTTATGCTATGGCAATACCCTAATATTTTCTTTTTCATTATATTGAAAAATTGTTGGTCATGATTCACTAATAGATTACTGCCTTCAGTTTGAAAAACAGCTCTAGGAGATGGTTTCATAGTTCTGATTATGTTAAAACTGGCCATTGAGATATTCTTATTATTCAAGCCATATTTCCCATATCTGCAGTTCTTTAATACATTTTTAAAATTATATTTTAAATTGAATTAGCTTATTGCTGTCTTTTATTGGGTTAGTTAGTTGCTAAATTTTGCCACTTCCTGAAAATGAGTTGTATCGCCCCCTTTCTCTCTGCTCTGTGGGCAAAGTAAAGTCTTGATCACCTCCTGTTTGGATTTGTGTAATTTTCTCTTCATATTTAATTCCTATATATTCAGTTTTGAAAGTCACAGCTAAGGTTATTTTCGATTTCTGCTCCTTTGCACCTATAACCTGCCTCTTCATTGTACTCCACCTATTTTATATATCTCTGTGCATTAATATCAAGTTCATCATCCTTATTCATATTTTTTGGGTCCCAGCGTAAAACTTTTCCCTCTACCCATTTGTCTGAACTGTCTCCGCCATCCTTGTGTTGTTTCAAAGTCTTTCTCTTTTGTGAGCCAGTCTTGAAACATTATTTTGAGGTAGTACTAAGCTCTAGGACTGTGTTCTAGATTTGTTTCTATTGCTAGTTTTGTAACTGCTAAAAAGCACAGAATAGGTTCAGGCTAATTCAATCCTTTTATTTTATAAGAGAGGAAATTCAGATCCATTCAAGTTTACTTGCCCAGGGTCATTTAACTAGTAATTGCTTAATTTCTGCTTGAAAATCCTAGAGTTGTTTTTCATAGACTATAATTTCGATCACTTTTGTAACTTTCTTTTTTGTTTGTGTTTTGTCAGGGTAAATATTCAATTTAGTGTTATTGAGTACCTATTATGTGCAGAATATTTTTATATACATTATCTCCAAGTCTCATGATAACCTGAAGAGGTAGGTATTTCCATTTTATACCAGAGGAAATATAAGTGCAGAGAGAATGGACCATCTAGAAAGTAGAAGAGTTGGTATTTGAACCCTGTTTTTTTTGTTTGTTTGTTTTTAAACCCTAGTTTTTTGTTGTTGGTTTTTTTAAAACCCTGGTTTTTTGACTTGGGCTCTTTCTACTATGCCTCTTGCCTCACTACTCTCAAAAAGAGTTTAGTACAGAAATATTCAGTTTTTCCTTTGGTGAAACCAATATTCATGGCAAGCGCTTGGATTAAGACATATCTAAGAGCTAGGGCTTACAAGTTACACTTGTGTTCTGTAACTAGATTTTCTGTTTTTTGCTCAAAATGGCTACTTTAGGGGTGCCTCTTAACTTCCTTGTCTGCTTTGGAAAATTTTAAATGATAGCCATTTAAAATTATACAGCCAGACCAATAGAGGGTACTGCACAGCTAACTGCTAGGCCCCCCCAATTTGGCTTTTTTGGGCTTTTTGCTTCCTTGTGGATCTGGAGGTCAAGTGCCATGTAGTTTGAGGTTTTAAGTACTGAGAATTTGAGCTTTTTTTGGCAACACCCTCCCAAGTGGTGCTGATCAGGGTCTGATTTGTGATCTGTGCAGGCTATTTTGAACTTCACATTTAAAATTTAAAGCATTTTTAGGTTTGTCATCAAAACTACTCTCAACTTAAATAAGGGGAAAGTTCAGAATTTAAAAAATGCTAAATTACTAGTTAGGGCCGGTTTTTTTGTTTTTTTTTTACATTTTGCTTTCACATGTTCTAAAAGGTATGTGAGTACTATTTATTTATTTATTTATTTTGGTTGAATTTAAAATCCAAGTAAAACTGCTCTACTTTCTATAGCCACTAAAGCTGACACATTTTTTTCCTTGATATTTTGATCAGTTTGCCATCTGCCACTTATTTATATCTCTCAAGGTCAGCACTGCCTGTTGGCTTCTCTTTGTTTACTACCTATTTCTTTTTTACACATACCCAGTTGTCTCTGAGCTTTACCAGATCTCTCCTTTTCAGAGCAAAGGCAAGAAGGCTATTTTGTTGTTACCTAGTAGATATTGACTGATCACTATTTGACAGAAATGGTAATACTTTAAATTTTCTAGTTTAAACATATGCAAATAGTTATATTCGTTGTTGCTATTTGGTAGGAGAAAGGAAAGAGCCACAAACACTGGCTTCACATGGCTCTTTTCTTGAAAAGTGAGGAAGGACTTTTCCAGAAGCCTACAGCAAACTTAACCTCTTATTTCACTGACCAAAATTGGGTTACTTTCCTAAATTAGTCACTGGTAAAGACTGATGGAATTATTCTTAGCCAGCCAGGCTCATCCCTTGGCCTGAAGTTGTGGTTGGCTTTCCCTGAAGCACATGGCTGCATGGGAGAGGAGTGGATACATGGAAGAAAATCTGTTAGTGAGGAAGGAGAAAATAGATGTGTGGGGTGAGATAGGTTGGGGTGTGTGCGCCTGTGTGGTATCAACCAAAACAATCTCCTGCATTTACTATCCACAGTTTGCTAGCAATTGAGGAAGTTTAACATGTAAATGAGACTTTTACTATGTAATTATTTTTTTGGCACTGGCTTTTTCTCTTGCTTTGTCAGAGTTCTTGGGGGTGGACAGGGGAGCTTATAAGTGCAAAGAAAGACAGAGGATGAAGTATGGCTAATAGATTTCTCTGAATAGTGAGCTTGGTGTCTGGTGAGTGGGATAAATGGGACACCAAATTCATGTTTCTTGTATACAGTTCAAGTAGAATCAGATGGTCATGAAGACATAGAGAAGCATACAGAATCATCTAGTTAAGCCAGTCCTGATTTTCAAAATAGAGATAGCAAAGTACCTTTTAAATGCTTTTAAGTGTTTTATTTTACTCTTTGCCTTTAGGCTAGTCTGAAAGGAACTAGGGTTAAAAGATAAAATAAAAGGATATGCACTAAGAAGAGAAAGTAGAAACCTGGCATGAACTTTGAATAATAATCTTATAGTGACTGAGAGGGAAGGGACCTCAATCTTTTAATAAAATTTATTGTGTGAGTTTATTAGAGTGGACATGTAAATAACAGAGGTACAGAGAAGGCCCTCTGAGAAGGTAAATAACAAAAGAGTTTAACTTTGAGAGGTCAGAGAATAGGTCATAATTGAGCTGAATCAGTAGAATGAGTTTCCTAGGTAGATAAGGTAGGAAATACATTTCAGCCCCATTGATAACCACACTCAAAGCCATAAATTAGAGGGCATAGTCCTTTAATTTGGAAAGGTTGAAGATCAAGTTTGGTATCCAAATGTGACTGGAGATGGAGAACCTGTTATGCTGTATAGTAGGAGGAGTTTGGATTTTAGATTGAAGACAGCAGGGAGCCATTGAAGGATTCCAAGCTGGACAGGAATGTCAGATTTGTGGTTTAGATCTTTCTGCTACACTGTTGATAATGGATTGAGTAAGACAGGAATGAGATCGGGGCACATGTTGTATCTGTGAAATGATAGGGCAGAAGAGTAGGGTTGGCAAGGTGGGAATAAAGCTGAGAGAGTTTTAGGGGAAAGAAATCAATAGTGACACAGGACAGGGCAAATTTCCCCAAGTGGGAGGAGACCAAGCCCTGCACTTGAGAGAAGAAGAGCCTTCTTTGGTGGAGAGTGTAGAAATAATTCAATACACATGCCAAAGTTAGGGTGAAAAGGAAAGTTTATTAAAGAAAAGGAAAAGCAAAGACTAGAGAAAGCAAAGTCAAAAACCCAAGACAAGGGAAAAAAAACTGAGTATGGGGGATCCAGTTTATATATCATTCTTTAATAACTGTGAGTTACAGTTTAAAGACTTATTTCCTTTGATATGGGTATATGGTGAGGAAGGAGAAGAATTTATAGCATGAAAAGCCTGCTGGCAGTTCCCAGCCTTTAATCCTTAGGTTCCCTATGGTTTTAGCCATAGGGAATGAATGATTTTATTTGTGTGTAAGGCAGAGACTTAAAGATTGTTTTTCCTGTTTCCCCTTTCACTGGTGTGGGAAATGAGTTGTTAGCAATCCTAGCAGAAATCTTCCTTTGTTCTGCAGGTGTCCTTCTGGCTTGGCTGCAGGGCCGATCAGCATATTGCAGTCTCTGAATGTAGCTTGATTTCACATTTTAATTCTCTTGCTTCCTCCCTACATTAATAGAACTTGGTGGTATCAATTGAGTAAGGAGAGGAAGGAGGCTAGGATTATTTCTGTTTTTCTGGTTTGGGTCAGTTGTGGTAGGAGAAGCAAGTTTGGAGGTGGGGAGAGGGAGAAGATGATTCGATTTAATAAAGTGTGCCAGTTACTATGAAAAGTCTGGGAGGCTTATATGTTATTTTACCAGAATGAAATGTGTGAAGAAGAGACTAGATGAAGTAAAAGGGGAGTTTGGGCTTCTGGAGGGCGTAAATTGTGGCAAAATGACTAAGAAATCTGTGAAATAAGGGTTGTTTATTAAGATTTGTTATGCAGATAAGAGTAGTTCTTTTCCCGATACTAGACAGGGAACACCTTTATAAATGGAAATTTGATGTCACTTTTATGAAGAGAATTTTATGCCTTGCTTTTAGGCAGAAAGGGGGAGGGTAGAGAGTTCTTTTTCTGTCTGCTGTTTTTCAGTTGCCTTCAGCTCAACTACTCCTTATGCAGAAGTGGCATATTTTGATGTGGCATATCCTGATCTCCTTCAATAAAAAGCTGTACTTATTTAAAATGTACAGTTTGATAAGTTTTGACACATATATACACGTCCCTCGATTTACGTGGTATTTTTTTTTTTAGTGACTTTTTTTATATGCGGTAAATATCCTCCCCAGCCCTTCCATTTCCATGGACTTTTTATCCATGGTCTCCATTTACGTGGTCTCGTTTTACAAGATTCTTTCATTTTCATTACCATTATTGGTGGTTACTCTTTCTAAAAACAATAGCTTAACTCAGCAATGTACAAAGAACTGATACTAACCCACAATTATTAATGATCTTCTCGTTCATTGGATGGCAAATAAAAAAGCATGGGTGACACTGATGTTTTTCAGGATTGGTTTTATAAATGTTTTGCTGTAGAAGCTGAAACTTATATGAAGGAAAAATGTCTTCCTTTTAAAATACTTTTACTTTTAGATAATACACCTGGTCATCCACGTAATTTAGAACCTGCAAATATAAAAGTTGTTATATTTGCCACCAAATACAACTTTCTTATTCTAACCTTAAGATCAAGGCATTATAGCCACCTTTAAGATTAATTCTATTAAATGGAGTTTTAATGATATTTTTAATAAACTTGAAGATAATGAATCACAGTTACAGAAGCCTGGAATAAATACACAATTTTAAGTTGTATCAAGAATATTGCTTTAGCTTTGAGTGCTATAAAGCTGTCAACTTTAAATGCTTTCTGGAAAGCAATATGGCCAAAAGTGGTTGTACCAGGGAATACGGTTCCAGCAACTGAAAAGGGATTAACTGGTATTATTAATTTATTAAATAAATATCAAAAAGAAGGCTCTGACAGTTTGAATGTAGATGATATTAACGAATTACTGGTTGATTACGAATTAATTCATTTAATATCTGAAGCCATCCTGCCGATGAAAAGGGCAGTGACCTGGAACCAGTTTCATTCACTGCAGAAAATATTTACAAAGCTCTTCAGTTGGCCACAAAACTGGAAACTGCAATTCTAGATAACGATCCAAACATCAACGAGCCTTAAAATTTTGAACAGATTTTTAAAAATGTTGCAGCGAACATCGAAGAATTTATGAAAACTTTGCAAAAGATGGGGCTGGGAAGAAATCATCCAAAAACATAAACATAAATAATGAAACTGAAGTGGTACTTCCAAATATTTCGAGTGATGAAGATAGTGACTTTGTGCCAATTAAAAAGAGAAGATTGATTGCTTTAGATTACAGTACAGTCACTGACAGTGAATAAAATTTATTTTGATTTTTCTGAAATTTCATTAGCATTTTTTTGTGAAAATATGTGAAATAAATATTTTTATGGCTTATATTGGCCTATTTCTTTAGTAGGTTTTTGTACTGGTAGACTCTTTTTACGCAGTTTTCTTCTGCGTTAAAAAAAGACATGTGGAATGGATAATTCAGTAAATTGAGGGACAGTTGTATATCTATGGACCACATTCAAGATAATGAACATATCCATTACCCACAGAAGTTTCCTCCCACTCACCTTTTTCCTTTATCCAGATAACCACTGAAGTTACTGTGGAGAACAGAAATGGAATCATGAAGTATATACTCTTTTTTTTCCTCTGACTTCATTCAGCATTGTTATTTGGAAATTCATCAATGTAATGAGCGTATCAGTAGGTCGTCATTTTTATTGGAGAATAATTTCCATTATATGCATATACTACAATTTGTTTTATCTGTTCACCACTTGATTGGACTTTTAGGTTGTTTCCAGGTTTCGCTATTACAAATAAAGCTACTGTGAGCATTCATGCATAAAAGTCTGTGTGTGGACATATTTCCTTTACCCTTGGATAAATAAATACCTAGGAATGAAATGGTTGGATCATATATTAGATATAAGTTTAACTTTTTGAGAAACAGGCAAACTTTAAGTGTATAGTAGTTATCTCCTAATGGTTTTATTTTATTTTCCTTAATGACTAATGCCCTTGAGCATCTTTTTGTGTGCTTTTCTGCCACCCATATATCTTTTTTGGTGAAATGTCTGTTCAAGTCTTTTGCCTATTTCAGAAAGCTTTTTATTTTGAAATAATTATAGAGTCACAACAGTTGCAAAAAATATATGAAGGGAGGTTCTGGGTATTTTTCACTCAGTTTCCCCTAACATCATCTTGTGTCACTATAGTATATTATCAAGACCAGGAAAATAACATTGGTACAATCCACCAAACTTATTCAGATGTCACCAGTTTTACCTGTACTCTTTTGTGTGTGTGTGTGTGTGTGTGTGTGTGTGTGTGTGTGTGTGTGTAGTTCTGTGTAATTTTATCATGTGTCTATTCATATAACCATCACCACAGTCAAGATACAGAACTGTTCCATTACCCCAAAGTTCCATCTCACTAACCCCTTATGGTCACATTCACTTCCCTGCCCCGTCTCCCTGCCCCAGTCTCTATTTCTTGATAACCACTAATCTGTTCTCCATCTCCATTATTTTATTTCAAGAAAATGTTATATAAATTTAGTCATATACTATTTAACCTTTTAAGATTGGCTTTTATCACTCAGTATAGTTCCCTGGCGATCCTTCCAAGTTGTTGCGTATATTAAGTTTGTTCCTTTTAATTACTGAGTAGTATTCATTGATATGGATATATTACAATTTGTTTAACCTTTACCCATTGAAGGACATTTAGTTATTTTCAGTTATTGGCTATTATGAATAAAATTGCTATGGACATTTGTGTGTATATTTTTTTGTGAATAAGTTTTCATTTCTTTGGTTATAAATTCCCCAAAAGTGCCGTTACCTCCCAACCTCTAACAAAACATGAGTTTTGCTCTATAAGAAACTGCCAAACTTTTACATTCCCACCAGCGGTGCATCGATTACCCAGTTTCTCTGCTTCTTAAGCAGCATTTGGTATGATCACTATTTCTTATTTTAGCCATTCTGATGGATATTAAGTGGTATTTCATTATGGTTTTAATTTATATTTCCCTAATGACTAATACTGTTAAGATCTTTTTTATCATCTCTATATCATCTTTAGTCAAGTGTCCATTCAAGTCTTTGCCTCTTTTATTTTATTTTTTCTGGCTTTACTGAAATATAATAGACAATTAGTTTCTCATATTTATATTGTACAGTTCAATGAGTTTTTTCACTTATAGTTAACATACAATAATATATTAGTTTCAGTTGTACAGCATAGTGATCAGAGATCTATATAACTCACAAAGTGATCACCCAGCTAAATCTAGTACCCTTCTTCCCCCTTACATATTTATTACAACATTGTTAACTATTTTCCTTATGCTACACTTTATATCTCCATGTCTATTTTGTAACTATCCATTTGTACTTCTTAATCTCTTTGCCCTTTTTTTGCTGAAATCCCCAACTCCCTTTCCATCTAGTAGCCCTCAAAATATTCTCTGTATCTATGAGTTTATTTCCGTTTTTGTTGTTTTTTATTTTGTTCTTTAGATTCCATGTGTATGTGAAATCATGTGATATTTGTTTTTCTCTATCATACTTATTTCATTCAGCACAAAACTCTCTAGGTCCATCAAGGCAATATCTTTTTCCATCCCCTTTCTTTTAGTCTGTGTGTGTCTTTTAATATGAAGTGAATGTCTTCTAGGTAGCACATGTAGGGGTCTTGTTTTCTTATCCATTCAGTTTCTCTATCTTTTGGTTGGAGCTCTTAATTCTTTTCCGTTTGAGGCACTTGTTGATAGGAATGTAGTTATTACCATTCTTTTTTCATGTTTTCGAATCGTGTTTTTTACTTCTTAAAGAAGTCCCTCCAACATTTCCTGTAAACTAACTTGGTGTTGATAAATTCCTTTAGCTTATTTTTGTCTGGGAAGCTCTTTACCTGTCCTTTGACTCTAAATAATAGCTTTGCTGGATAAAATAATCTTGATTGTAGATCCTGGGGTTTCATCATTTGAATATTTTGTGCCAGGCCCTTCTGTTCTGCAAAATTTCTTTTGAGAAATCAGCCTGTCTTATGGGTGCTCCCTTGTGGGTAACTAACTGCTTTTCTCTTGCTGCTTTTAAGTCTTTGGGTTCATTTTTTTGGGGACTCTCTGAACTTCCTGGGGTTGTATGTCTATTTCCTTCACCAGGTTAGGGAAGTTTTCCATCATTATTTCTTCAAATAGCTCTTCAACTTCTTGTTTTCCTTCAGGTACCCCTATGACATGGATATTTTTACATTTGATTATGTCCCATAAACTCCTTAAATTATTATTATAGTCTTGGCTTCTTTTTTTTTTTCCCATTCTGATTCAGAGTCCTTAGTTTCCCCATCCTCTATATCAGTGGTTCAATTCCCTTTACCCACTCTGTTGATTCCTTCTAATATACTCTTTATTTCAGATGTGTTCTTCATTTCTGACTTGTTCACTTTTATAATTTCCATTGCCATTTTTATATTTTTTATCTCTGTTAAAGTTCTCACTGAGTTCATCTACTCTTCTCCTGTGTTCATTGAGCATCTTTATAACCAGTGTCTTGAACTCTGCATCTGTTAGATTCCTTGACTCCATTATTTCTGGATCTCTGTTCTAGTCTCTCATATGGTTTCTGTTTCTTTTGTCTTTGCATTTTGGCTGTCTTTCTGTGTCTGTTTCTATGTACTAAGCAAAGCTCTTGAGTCTCCCAGTTTAATTTGTATGGCTTTGTGTAATACGTGTCCAGCATCGCAGTCCTGAGAGGGGTTCAGCTGCAGGCCTAGTTCAGCCCCAGCCTGTGCCCCTCTGGGGCCACTTGTCAAGATTCAGCAAGCAGTCCACAGAAGTTGTGCTTATAGTTGCCTCCAGAGGCCATGCTAGAAACTGAGGTCAGCTGCCACCAGTGTGAGTCTTGGAGTTGGCTCAGCAAGGAGCACTGGACTCACCAAGCACACAACTGGTTGTGGCTTGTGTGGGGCCCACGATTTGGGGGAGGCAAAGTTTGAGGGAATCCTTTGGGCGTAGCCACCACTGTTATCCCGTTTGATGACATCTCTGCTATGGTTGTGCTGTGTCTGTGCACTGGGAAAGGGAGGGCTCAACAGAAGAACAATGGATATCGCCGCCATTTCTGCTGGGGAGAGAGCCTTGCCTCTGGTCCTCACTCCGACAACTCATTGTTCCCCTGTAAGTCCCTGGTGCGTGCCACCCCCCGCCCATCTCCTGTGCAGCAGACCTGGCGCTGGTGCTCAGAGCCAGCAGGTCCGTCATCGCCAAAGTCTACTCGCAGACAGGGCCCCTTTAAGAGGTGTCTGCAGCTGCTGGTTGCCACTGCTGCAGCCTCTGTCCCACTAAGTCTCTGGAGACCAGGCAGCTTTGGGTCTTTGCCCCGTCTTACCTTCTACTGTTGCAGGACGATTTCTTATTTCTCTGCCTAGTTGTAGTGCTTCTGTTCATGTAGATTCCAGGCGAGTTTGCTTGCTGTTTGCTCCAGGTTTCTGTTACAACTTTGATTTGGTCGCAAGAGGAATGAACATATCTATCATCTACGCCATTTTTTCCTTCATAGATCTTTGCCTCTTTTAAAATCGGGTTGTTTTATTGTTGAGTTTTGAGAGTCCTTTAATATTTTAGACACAAGTCTTTTATCAGATATATGCTTTGCAAAGAGTTTCTCCCAATCTGTGGCTTCTTTTTATTAACAGTGTCTTTTGTGCAAGTTTTTAGTTTTGATGAAGTTTGATTTATCAATTTGTTCTTGTATGGATTGTGTTTTGATATTATATCTAAGAAATAGTTGCCTAAACTAAGGTCACTAAGATTTTCTCCTAGGTTTTCTTTTGGAGATTTTATAGTTTTCAGTTTTACGTTTAGATTTATGATGTATTTTGAGTTAATATTTTTTGTGTATGGTGTGAGATATGGACCCAAGTTCATTGTTTTACATATTGATATCCAATTCTTCCAGCCCCATTGTTGAAAAGGCTATCCTTTCTCCACTGCATTGCCTTTACACCTTTGTTGTAAATCAGTTGACTACATATGTGAGTTTATTTTTGGACTCTTCTATTTTGAGCTATGTGTCTGTCCTTTCATGATACTACAGTATCATGAATCCTGTACCTTTATAGTAACTCTTGAAATCAGATAGTATCATTTTTTCAACTATGTTGTTTATCAAATTGTTTTGACTATTCTGAATCCTTGACTTTTTATGTTAATTTTAGAATCAGCTTGCCAATTTCTACAAAAAAGCCTACTGGAATTTTGATTAGGATTGTATTGAATCCCTAGGCCAGTTTTGGAAGAACTGATATCAGTATTGAGTCTTTCACTCCATGAATAAAATGTCTCTCTCCATTTACTTTATTATTATTTTATTATATATCACTATTAATATTTAATTTCTCGGCAGTATTTTGTAGTTTTCAGTGTACAGGCTTACTGGTATAAGTGCTGCTGTAAATATTCATCTACAAAGTTTTGTGTGTGGACATGTTTTCATTTCTCTTGAGTATATACCTAAGAGTAGAATTGTTGGATTGTATGTTAATTCCATGTTTAACTTTTTGAGGAGCTGCCAAACTGTTTTCCATACTGGCTACACCATTTTACATTCCCATTAGCAATGTATGAAAGTTCCTTTTTCTCCACATTGTCGCCAATACTTAATTTTCATTTTTCGTCTTACTGTGGTTTTGATTTGCTTTTCCCTAATGGCTAATGATGTTGAGCATCTTTTCATGTGTTTACCGGCTATTTGTATATCTTCTTTAGAGAAATGTGTATTCATGTCCTAAAAATAGTCCCATTTTAAAATTGGGTTGTTTTTGTCTTTCCGTTGTTGAGTTGTAAGTGTTATAAGAGATTATGTCATATGGTTGTAATACAGTACACTCTTTTCACATTGTGTGCTTTCCATCCTGGACTCTCCCAAACTTCTGGTTGATTTTTTAAAAATTTGCATACATGAAAATTCATTTTTTGTGATGTACAGTTCTGTGGGTTTTGACAGATGCAAAGAGTTATGTATACCCTACCCCAGTACCATACAGAACAGTTCTATCATCTTAAAAATTCTTCCATGGGCCCCCTTTATAATCACCCACTCCCTCTTCCCTTTGTGTCTGGTTTCTTTCACTTTGCAAATACATTTAAGATGACAATTCATCATGTCATTGTATGAATTAATAGCTAGTTCCTTTTTATTACTATAAAGTATTTAACTGCATGGGTCTACCACAGTTAGTTTTCCATTCATCTGCTGAAGACAACTTGCTTCTTCCTCCTGATAAAGAATCATGTACAGGTTTTTGTGTGAACGTGTTTTCAGTTCACTTGATCTACCCAAAGAATCATGTTTTGGCTTCATTGATTATTTTTACTCTATTGTTTTTTGTTTCATTTATTTTCTGCTTTCATCTTTATTATTACCTTTCAATTAGAGTGGTGTCTGTTTCTTCAGAGAGATGGATATAGGTGTGCAAACTGTATTAAGGGCTCTTTCAGTGGATAGATGAGACCTGAAGCCAGATGACTTTGAAAGTGAGGAAGTAGAGACAGTGACAGTACACTACTCTTTCTAAAAATTTAGTTTTTAAAGTAAGGTCTCTAAGCTTGGTACTGTTGACATTTTGTACTGGATGATTCTTTGTTTGGGGGGTCTTGAGTTGTGCATTGTAGGATGTTTAGCAGCATCCCAGGCTCATACTTGGGATATATGCCAGTAGTGCCCCTCCAGAAGTGGCAACCAAAAAACATCTTCAGACGTTGTCCAATGTTCCCTTGGGAGCAAAATTGTTCCCTATTGAAACCAGTGTTTTAAAGGAAGGAGGAAAGAGAAGACCCTAATGAGGAACTCAGATCTCAGAGGAGCTTTTTAAAGGAAGTGACAGATTGAAGGAAGTAGCCACTGGAGAAAAGTCAGGAAGGTTGAAGTGACGAAAAAGAAGATAACTGTTGGAACTATAGAATGGAATTTAGATGGAGAGATGAGTTTTTTTTCTTTTCCTTTTTTTTGGGGGGGGGGGGCGGGGGGGGACAAGTCACTTTTTTTCTGAGAAAGAAAGAAAGTGTAAATGTAGATATTCGTAGAGGTACATATATATTTGAGGATGGTATAGGCAATAGGGATCAAAATCCTTTGCTAAATGGGTTGTCACTATAATAATTGCCAGAGAAGCAGTGTCCTCAAAGGAAGCAGCCTCAAATTAGAGAGATGGGGATGGGGGGAGTATCCTGTTAAAGAGATTGAGAGCTGGAGGTGTCATCCTTGTTAGGAGCCTGAAGCCCAGGGGAAAAGTGCAGAGTAGTAAGAGATTAAGAGAAGAAACTAAAAGGCAGTTCTGGGTTTGGAAAAAATGGAAAAACTATATTACATGACATTTGTTTCTGGAAACTATGGTTCTTGTGTGTATACTCATGGAAAATACAAGATAGTATTCATATCACTGTGGTAAAGGATTTACTGATGTGGTTTATTAGAAGACTACTTAAAAATTTTTTATATTATACTTTTATTATTATCTGGTAATATGCTGTTTTTTTAAGTAATGGAACTCTATTGTTGAATAAAAATTATAGTCAATGGTAATATGCATGTAATTGAGACCCAGATTTGTTTCGTTCTAAACCTAACATTAATTTGATGTCTGTTTCAGATACAGTGCTAAGTGTTGATATAGATTAACTAGAATCCTCACAAGAACGTTTCAGTGTAGATATTATTCTCACTTTACAGATAAGGTAATTGAAACTCAGACGGATTAATTAACTTGATGAATGTAAGGCAGCGTGTATTTGACTCCAAAGTCAGTGTTCTCTATTCTATTTTTCTCCTTTGGTCCGCCCTCCCGCTTGTTGTGTTATTCCACACTACCTCCAGAATGTGATACACAGCTAATTTTTTTCTAGTTAGTGTGGTCTTATTGTATTGTGTTTGCGTTGAAATCATAATTAGACCACTTTGTTGTTCTCTCTCTGCTTTTAAGGGATTTTCCCCCAGCTTCTCATGGTCATTCTGAATTTTATTTTCCATAGTAGCTGCCATCATGTATAATTAATGCAGTAGTACAGTATTTGGAAACATGAGTATATATTTGGGATCTTTATATTGTTTATTCATAAGTAACTTGAAAAGGACAGGTTCGAAATGCTGATATCTATGGTTTACTGTTCTCAAAAACAATTTACCTACCTAATTGCTGCTAGGATTTCTTGCCCTGTTGGTGAAAATGTGACATGGGATGGACTCAAAGACTTACTGTAATCTAGGTAGATTTGATTTTCTCCAATTGTTTTCTCCTTGTAGGCCACTGTAATGACTATCTTAGGAAAACATTGTCTGACTTTTTTTTTTTTTTTTACAAAAGCATACTAGTACATATTATGTGTTCTCTTAGTTGACTGTAAATTGACCTTATTTATTTTTTCTTACATGTGAATGTTAAGCTGTGATTGCATCACTATTTCTGTGCTATTGACTTTTGTCCATATAATCAAGTGTAGTAGCGCTAAGTACTGTAGGCAGTTGCCAAATGATTCTCCTGTCTTCTTTTTGTTGTGAGAATTCCTTTGATCTACTAACTGTTCATCGTTATTTTTTAGCAATGATAGAACCTAAAGATAGTGGAGTGCTTTGCTTTTTAAAACTCTTCTCAGAAATAATTTCCTTTCTGCTTTGGTGGGATATAGTAGAATTGAGTACCTATGTGAAATTCCATATTCATTTTACCACAGTGCTTCTTAATATGTTCTTGAATAAAGTGGATTTCCTTTGCTTAATGAATTTGGAGTGTAAATTAGTTCACTTTCTTTTGCTTCCTTGTTGCATTATTTTTTCTGACAAGCTGTGTTAATATCTCATTTTTAACATTAATTTTCCTTTTTTTTAAAAAAAATTACTCATCATTTTGTTCTAATTTCCTTTTTAGTATCCTAATTTTCCTTTCCAAGTTTCTAAACTGTTTTGAATTTAGCTTGTTAACTTTCTTTTTTCTTGCAAAATTCTATTTCTTTTTTTAGCTATTACAAAGTATTATCAAAATTATACATATCTTTGTTTAAAGAATCAATTTGTTCAGTAAAGCTTATTCTGGAAAACAACTCTGCGTCTACCTCACTTTCCTTTTTTCCCTGCCTAGAAATGAAAGCAGTTTCATTTGGTATTTACCTTCAAATCTCTTAGATACAATGCTCATACTGCTATTTTTTGATTTTTCAGTTTTTGCTATTGTCTGTTGACTTCCATTACAGAAATTGAGGTTTAGCACATTGTCGCTTCCAATTACGCACTTCCAGTTGCACATTTTTTTCACTCCCCAATATGGTTATATCATAATTGTGGTTAGATTGCTTGTATTATTATGACTACAGATAGTGAATTCATCGCTAAGTCATAGTAGTATTAATTTTCTTTGTACGATTTGTTACTGTTTCTAGAGTTAATAATTGTTGTTATTCTGTGTACTTAACACTAATTCATTCCTAAATCTCCTCCAGGTGCCTGAATCTCATCTCAACACTTTCAAACATTAGTTAATCTGTCAATTTTGATTTCTTGGACACTTCCCTCTCAGAGCCTTTTAAACTTCTGTCATCTAGACTAGGCCGTTGTACATCTGTTATTCTGTGAGCTCTGCCTTGTCTATCTATCATTCTGAGGAGTCCTTTTGCCTTTCTATTGTGTTGGATTACCTATTTCTTGAATATATGTCCTCCTTTTGCTTGACGACTTTAAACTCGTTTTTGTGGAGTAATTCCTCCAGTAGCTGAAGGTAGCAGAAGGTAATTTTTGAGACCATACATATTTTAAAATGTCTTTATTCTTCCTTCATAATTATGGCTGATGTAGAATTCTAGATATACTTTTTTTCTCACAGTTTTGAAGGTATTTCTCTCCATTTTCTTCTAGCTTACAGTTTTGTTCTTGAGAAGTCTGATAACACTCTAATTCTCCATTCTTCATGTGTAATCTGTTCCCCTTCTCCCAGTCTTTTAGGTTCTTCTGTTTGTCTTTTATGTTATGAAGTTTCATGATGATTTGTGTTAGTATGGATCTTTTTTTATCCATTGTTCTGGACCCTCAGTGGTCCTTTATTTCTTTCTCTTCATTTTCTATTTTCTTCTGGAATTCAAATTTCAATGGTGGGACTCCTGGACAGAGTCTAGTATTCTCTCCCATTTCCTGTTTGTCTCTTTGCTTAAATCTGTGGAGAACTTTTTCAGCTTGATCTTTCGATTTTCCTTTGAGCTTTCCATTTGTTATTTTTAATTTCTAGGGGCTCTTTCTTATTTTATCTTTTTAAATAAGCACATGTTCTTGTTTCAGCATTACAATATCTTTTTTTTTTCTTCTGAGGTTATTGAGGATAGGCTTTGTTTTTATTTTTGAGGTTTCCATCTTACTGCATTCTTTTTCCTCCACTGTCCTTTTTGTGTCTGTCTTTAATGTTGAATCTTTTGTCAGATGTTTGATCATCATTGGCTGTCTGCTTATTTTTAAAAATAGAACACCAAAATCTTAATAGCAGTTTTGTGATCATAAGTGGCACTTTCTAACTGCAGCCCTCATTGTAGGAGTTTTATTTTACAAGGTTACTTGTGATGTCATTAACTGTAGGTCTTTTCTCTTAGGCTAATCAGATTCCTAAGAGAAGAATCTCTAGTCTATTGCCTGAAAGGAAGGGAAAGGTGCTGGGAGTTTCAATATACAGGATTTAGAGAGACTTTTATTTCATTACTCTGTTTTCAGTGTGACTCTCAGTCTCAGTTGCCCTTCTGTTTTACCTCTTCAGAAAATCTTCAGTCTTGTGCCTAGAGGAACATTTATCCAGTAGTGCAGAGTGAGGAGGTATGAGAAATTGGGAAGCTTTGTGCCAATCTTGTTTTCAGCCTTGTCTTCACTTCAAATTCCAGAAGTACCCAGTAGTGCATTTCCTGAGTTTTTGGAGTTCTTGGTTGGAAATCAGTTTTCTTTTCACTGCTGGGTTAAGTTTTAGCTTTTTCAGGTGCTAAATCAGTTACCATGTGTACAGCATTTCAGCTTCTAAAAGTTTTGTCACTATGGTTTCATCTCCAGTTCTTTCGTTTTTATGAGTTTATCCTTAAAAATTCCTTTTACTATCATTTAGTGGAGTTTAAGTTGGGAATGGGCAAAAGTGTGTCTTCAGTCCACTGTCTGGAAGTTCTTTCAATTTGTTTTTGTTTTTTTATTGAGGCAAAAATTATATAACATACAATTAACCATCTAAAAGTATATAGTTAAGTGGTATTTAGTGTCCTTAAAATGTTTTGCAACCACTAGCTCTCTCTAGTTTCAGAACTTTTTCATCACCCCTTAAAAATACCCACAGTCATTAAGTAATCACTCCCCCATTTTCTCCTCCCCATCCTTTGACTACTTTAGATATATCATATAAAAGGCATCATACAAGATGTAACCTTTTTTGTCTGTCTTCTTTCTCTTAGCATAATGTTTTTCGGGTCCATCCAGGTTGCAGCATCTGTTATTATTTTGCTCTTTTTTATGGGTGAATAATATTCTGTTGTATGTATGCACCATAATTTGCTTCCCTATTCTTCCATTGATGGACATTTGGATCATTTCTACCTTTTGGGTATTGTGAATAATGTTGCTATAAACATTTGTGTACAGTTTTCTGTGAAGATGTATATTTGCATTCTCTTGGGTATATACCTAGAGGTAGAATTGCTGGGTCCTATGGTAATTCTGTGTAACTTTTTGAGGCATTGCCAAACTGTTTTCTATAGTGGCTGCACCATTTTACTTTGCTACCACTAATATATGAGAGTTGGTATTTCTCTACATCTTCACCACTTGTTATTTTCTGTGTGTGTGTGTGTGTGTGTGTGTGTGTGTGTGTGTGTGTAAATTAACACCATCCTAGTGGGTTTGAAGTGGTATCTCTTATTGGTTTTAATTTGCATTTCCTTGAGGACCAGTGATGGTGAACATCACTCCATGTGCTTGTTAGCAATTTATATATCTTCTTTAGGGAAATGTCATTTGCTTATTTTTTAAATTGGGTTGTTTGTCTTTTTGTTTTTAAGCTGTAAGAGTTCTTTATATATTATGGACACTAAACCCTTATTAGATATATTATTGGTAAATACTTTCTCTTGTTCTCTGGGTTGTCTTCACTTTCTAATTTTATTTTATTTATTTGTTTGTTTGTTTGTTTTTAATTTTTTATGCCTACAGCACCTGGTCTTCCTAGGTGATTTCCCATCCAAGTACTAACCAGGCTTGACCCTGCTTAACTTCTGAAATCAGACAGGATCAGGCTTGTTCAGGGTAGCACGGCCATAGACATCGTCTTCACTTTCTTGATAGTACCTTTTGCTGCACCAAAGTTTTTTCATTTTTATGAAGTCAGTTTCATCTAGTTTTCTTTCGATGCTTGTGCTTTTAGCATCAAATCTATGAATCTCATTGCTAAATCTGAAGTCATGAAAGTATACACCTCTGTTTTTTTCAAAAGTGTTTTATAGTTTTAGCTTTTGTATTTAGGTCATTGGTTCATTTTGAGTTAATTTTTATATATGATGTGAAGTGGGGTTCAACTTCATTTCTTTTGTATGCGGTTCTTCAGTTGTCCCAGAACCCTTATCAAAAATCAGTTGGCCATAGATGTTTTGGATTTATTTCTGGACTGTATTCTGTTCCATTAGTCTGTATGTCTATCCTTATGCCAGTATCACACTGTTTTGATTATTGTTGCTTTGAAGTACGTTTTGAATTGTGAAGTGTGCATTGTCCTGCTATGTTGTTGTTTTTGAAGTTATTTTGGCTATTCTGGGCCCCTTTCAGTTTTATACAAATTTGAGGATTGGTCTTTCCACTTCTGCAGAAAAAGTATTGAAATTCTAGTAGAGATTGCATTGACTCTGTAGATTGCTTTGAGGAGTATTGCACTGTTCACAATATTGACTTTTAATCCATGACTTTTTCTGTGTCAATTCAGATGATCATGTGTTGTTTTTTTTTTTCTTCATTCTAGTAATGTAATTAATTTTCATATGTTGAACCACCCTTCATTTCTGGGATAACTTCCATTGGGCCCTTTTAATGTGCTGTTAGATTTGGTTTCCTGGTATTTTGCTGAAGATTTTTGTGTCTCTATTCATAAGAGATATTGGTCTATAGTTTTCTTGTGGAATCTTTGTCTTGCTTTGGTATCAAGGTAACACGGGCGCAATAGAATGTGTTAGGAAGTGTTCCTTGCTCTTTTATTTTTTGGAAAAGTTTGAGAAAGATTGCTGTTAATTCTCTCTAAGCATGAAGATTTCACTCATGAAGCCAACCGTTTCTGGACTTATTTTGTTGGGAGAGTTTTTGGCTACTGATTTAATCTCTTTACTTGGTATAGGTCTGTTGAGATTTTCTGTTTCTTGAGTCACTTTTGGTAATTTGTGTTTTTTCTAAGAATGTGCCATTTCTTGTAGATGGTCTAATTTGGTGACATACAGTTTATAGTATTCTTATTATCACAGTATTCTCATAACATTTTTTTCTCCCAATATCAGTTAAACGTCCTAATAGAGTCCACTTAGGTTGTACCAAACTATTGTTTTCTCACTTCTTTGAAGATATTCTTGCTTGAAGTTGTTCATGAAGACTATTCTTCTGGCTAATTTTTCACTCACTTAAACTCTGCGTTGACTCTTCAAATAAATAATAATTGAGCAGAAGAGTAACATCTGATTACACATCAAGAGTGAAGGAAAACCACTTGAAGTCATTTGCCTTATTTTGTAATTGCTTATTGATGTTGCTGCCAGTGTCCTAAATTTTTGAACCACCCATTCTTGCTGAAAGGCTAAGCCTTATACAAGTTTATTTTCTCTGAACAAGTTTCTTCAGTTGCTGCAATCAAATACAATTTAAATAAATCATCATTAGTAAATGGCTTTCTTTGCTTGTCTAACAAATGAGCCATCCAGAAACTTTCTGTGGTAGCAGCCTCATTTTTATTTCTTTCTTTTTGTGAAGAAATTCTATTGTGATGAGGTATTCTGCTTTTTCTAATTTTTTTCTGTGAGTTGGGAGTATTGTGATGAATGCTTACTGTGGTAATGCTGATCTATAAAGTATTCTTATAGCATAGCCATGTCATTGCATAATAAACATAATGCTTTGCCATCTAATTTTATAGCAAAATAAACCACACTGCACCGTGCTGTAAAAACATGATATTCAGTTGGAAATCCACTTTTCTCTTTCCTGTTTTGAATGAGAGATATATACATTGGTAAATTTAAAAATGTTGCAATACATCAATATGCATTGGGTTCAGAATGCTGTCAAGTTAGAACTGTGTCACTACAATTTGTTAGTGTACCAAGTAGTAGTGGGAAGCCATATCTGTCATAGCTACTCAGCTACACTTGTATGAAAGTAACCATAAACCATACATAAATGAATATGGTATGGCTGTGTTCCAATAAAACTTTATTAGTGGACACCAGAATTTGAATTTCTTGTCATTTTGTGTCATGGAACAGTATTATTTTGATCTTTCTTCAACTGTTTGAAACCATTCTTAGTTGTGCAAAACAAATGGTAGGCCAGGTTTGGCCCATGGGCTGTATTTTGTTGGCCAGTGGGCTGTATTTTGCCAACCCCTACTTTATAGTGTACGTAAAGACATTCCTAGGCAACCTGTGTTGCTCAGGTTACTGCATGCTTGCATGGGGCCCCCTGGTGGCTGAAGGAACACAAAACAAATAAGTCTTCAGATGGTCAGATTTCTTAAGCACCGTCAGTTTGAGAAGTCTAAAGTTGGAAATCTGGACTTAGAACTATTTGTCGTATTGAAATTGTAGTAGCCACTGATACCATATCCAGAACTTGAGTTCTGGTGACACTTGGGGAAAAGATAAAGCAGCACTCCCTCAGGTTTTGTATTCAGATCTTGCAATGCTTAAAGACATTATTCTGATATAGAATGTTTGCTTCATCTACACTTTATTTTGGGAGAAGGGTATGGATTTCAGCATCAATCAAACACTGAAATGGAATTGGAACAATAATTACATTGGAATGAAACTATAGTCTTTCAAGGGTGACTTTCTTTCCTCCCCCTCTTTTTTTACTCATAGGGTTGAGTTGAGGTTTAATAAGTTAATAATTTTGCTACTTTATTAAGTACATTCTTACATAAAACTATATTTTTATTTTTTAAATACGAATGTATGGTGGTGAAGAATTCAGTGACTGCTAGTACAGTTGGGTGCTGCCGTCCTGCTTTGACCTAAGGTGCGACCATTTTGTTTTTGTTTTTTAAATTGTGTTAAATGATATATAACAAAATTTATCATCTTAACCATTTTTAAGTGTAACTCATTGTTGTGCAACTGTGGGGGTGAGTTCTTTTAATCTGCCATTTTAAATTCTTATTTTGTGAATGGGATCCAAGAAATAAAATCATTTGCTTTGGCCAATCTGAGATTTGCTATTGTATTTTTGAAATAATGAACATGGACTAAATTTATAATATTTTAAAAGGAAAAATTTGATTTGTAAAGAGGCAATACAGTGAGATAGAATTCTTAAAGAACAAGTTATTCTTGATGATTCTAAGATACCGTGCCCTTTGGACTGTTTGCCTCTTTTTCCTGTCTCTTCCCTTTTTTTTTGCAACCATCTTGTCTCCATTCTGATTTCCTGTTTCTAATCTGTGAGCTAGATGAGCATGTAATATAATGGGACCGAAAATTGTGTATAGAAGGTCTGAATGAGGGTCCAACGAAAATTCCTCTGAGTTAAACATATGAGCTTTTATACTGTGCATGTTGCATTGTTCAGAGACCTGTTTTACTTCTACGTACTCAACCACCTTTTGATTAGGTGACATGTCAGCTAAGTTGTAGGAAGTTCTTGGCTATTAACCTTTACCAATCAGACTGACAGCATTGCCAAAAAAATACGTGGTTCAAAAATTCCAATTAAGGAATTTGTTGACATCACGTAGGGATTAATATGAATTCTGTAAGAGAAAATAATTCTAAAAACTTTAACCAGTACTTTACTACAGATCTAATAACATCAGGAACTTGCTAGGTACTAGATACAGAGTTGAAGTTATTCTCAAATATAATAGAGATCATGTCACTCCCTTTGGAAACTTTTTGATGGTGTCCATTAGCCATAGAATAAAATTCAAACTCATTACCATTGTCCTTTTAGGTTTTGTTTCTTTCATTTCTCCCCCTTCAGTTATTAGCTCTAGCTACATATTGAGCCTTTCACTTCCTTAGAGAACCCAGGGTCTTATCTGACTCAGTGTTTGCTCATACCATCCCCCTGTGTTGGAGCTATCACCTTATCTACCCTTGCCTCCCATCCCACCCCCTTTCCTTGATTGCTAGTTCCTATCCATCTTTTAGGTTTTAACTTATATGCTACCTTTTCAAAAAGGCAATCTTACACTCTCTGTAAAATAGGTTCTTTCGTTAGTCTCTTTTCTACCACTTACTAGTACTTATAATTTTTAATTTTTTTTTTTGTTATACTTCATGAGGTCAGGGACTTATTTACTGTTTATATGTTCAGCATCTAGAACGGTTCTAGAAAATAGTATTTGTGTTATAAATAGTTGTTCAGTGAATGAGCACTTTCTTCATTTTGTTTCTTTTGTTGGTTCTTTTTTGGTTCTTCCATTTCACTGACTGTCCCTTTTCCTTACTCATTTTTCTCCCTGATCCCTGAACTTTGGAATCTGCTGTTCCTCAGTTGCCTGCTTTCTTCTCTTTCTATATCCACTCCCTAGTAATCTCTTCTGGTCTTATGGCTTAAAATATTCTCTATACATGAATGACTCCCAAATTTACATATCTTGCCTGAGACTTTATATACAACTATCTACTTGATATCTCCACTTGGGAAGCTTATTAGCATCTCACATTTAATTTGTTCCAAGTAGAATTTTTGATTTCATGTCTTCGAAATCCCTCTCACTCTTTTCTTCATTTCAATAGTTAGAAATACTGTTCTTATAATAGTTCAGGCCCAAAACTTTATTGTCGTCCTTAACTCTTCCCTTTCTCACATTCAGTCTATTGGTGAGTCGTCAGCTCTGCCTTAAGAAAAAATTCACTTACTGCTTCTCCCCTTTTACAAACCACCACCACCCAGATCCTATGCTCCATTATTTTGTACCTGGACTATTACAATAGTCTTTTAAATATATATCAGATTATATATATCAGATTATGACACTCCTTTGCTAAGAACCCTCCAGTGAGCTCTCATCTCATAATACAAAAGTCATTCTACTGGTCTGTGAGGTCTTACTTGACTATTCAGTGCCCCCACCCCCACCCCAGCCCTTATTATACTAACCCTTAAGTTCTGTTCTTACTGGTCTATTTGCCTTTTCTTACACACTCCAGAACATTCCATCTTCAGGCCTTTGTGCTCACTGTTTCCTCTACCTGCAGTGTTCTTCCCCCAGATTCTCTATAGCTTAGTTCCTCGTATCCTTTTGGTATCTCCTCAAATACTGGAGAAAGAACCCGTTCCAGATCTTCCTATCTAAATTAACTTCCTTTTGTCCTCTCTATTCTCCTTATTCTCTTTTATTTTTCCTTATAGCAAATATCACCACCTGACATATGTTACTAGAATATAAGTTCTGTGGAAATGGGGACTTTGTTTTGTGTACTCTTTAGTTTTCAGTGTCTAGAACATGCCTGCTACTTAAAAAATATTTGTTAAACGAATGATTATATTGCTCCCGGTTTAGGACAGAATATACATATATGGTTGAAAAGTGAACAGCACAAAACTAGCATGCTCAAAATGGCAAAATGGTAATATAGAAAGAAACTGATTGTTTCATGACCTTGTTGAACTGATGAAATAACCTATTCTGGAGTGGTTCTACCTTTGGACCTCTCGTTATATTGGATAAGTACTTCCCCTTTTTCAGCTACTTTGAGTTTTCTGAAACATCATATTTCATAAAGAGCCATTTTATTTCTAAATTAGGCTAAATTTAGAAATAACATTCTGGAGAAACTGAGGTAAAACTGATAGTCATGTTCCTCCAATGTTACAAATTACAACAGGTCTTTTGAAACACATCTCTTATATAGTAGGAGCTCTAAAAATGTGTGTACCTTATGAGTTAGTAACCCCACCCTTAGGAATTTGTTCTTGAAGGCTAATTCAAAAGAAGACAAAAAGCTATGCCTATGGAGATGGTCAATACCACATTATTTATAAAAGTAAAAAGTTGGAAATAACTATGATAATTTACTCTTGACATTTTAATGGCTTTGAAAAATGTTTAGAAACTTTTTATAAAGCTCAATAAAGTATGAAAAACATTGAAAGACAATGTTGTATGTTATACAGGCAAAACAAATCCATGCTGTTAGAAGTCACTATAGTGTTGTTCTTGGTGGAGAGGCAATGACTTGGAATTCTGATAGCCAAAAAGGGGCTTCTGGAATGTTCCTGTTCCTTTTTTTTGTTGTTTAAAAAAAAAAAATGCTGTTAACAGGGTATGTCTGTTTGTGAAAATTTATCAAACCATATACTTATGATATGTGCACTTTTATGTATGTATCTTACACATCAATAAAAGTTTAGGAAAAAAACCATAATAATGTTATGATCACAGGTATATAAAATATATACTCATGTAGACCATGACATATATGAAAACGTTAACTGTTAGGTGATAGCATTTGTTTACAGTTTTCTTTAATGATTTTCTTACAGTCAGATAAATAATTTTTTAATTAAAAACATTTTGATTGTGATAAGATATACATGACATTATGTTTGCTATATAACAGCTTTATTGAGATATAATTCACATACCATACAATTCATCCATTTAAACTGTACAAATTCAGTGGTTATTAGTATATTCACAGAATAGTGCAAGCATTACCATAATCAATTTAGAACATTTTTATCACCCCAAAAAGGAACCCAGTAACCTTTGGCAATCACTCCCAATTTTCCCAAAACCTCTTCTTTTTGTTTATTTTTAAAATAGGTTTTTCCTGTAGCTTTTTAGTCAATTTAGTCAAATGTGGGTTTTCTACTTTGGAGCTCTGACTTCTTATTTCTCTTGATTGAGTAAGTGGAGTAAGAGAGTAGATTGAGTGGTATACTTGAAAAGATATTTCAACTTATTAGGAAATAGTTCAGAATTAAAAAAATATAATATAACATACCCATCTCATTTTAAAACGGGAAAGACAAAACAGTTGACATGTATCAAGTTCTTGCTGTCAGTCATTGTGTTAGGTTGCTTATCTTAAAAATAGCCCTGGGTGTTTCAGATGATGCTCTATGACTCACCTCCTGCCAGTTTTATAGAAGAAACTGCCTCAGAAAACTGAGGTTTAAGCAGGTTAAGTAACTTGTCCAAGTTCACACAGCTGTGGAAAAGCAGAGCCAAGGTTTAAACCTATGGGGTTTTGTTTTGTTGTTATAATACATGTACAAACTCTTTACTGAATATGTTTACTAACCACAGAACTTCTGAAAAGTTCCAAAATCTAGGACTTAATGGAAATAGTTAAATTATAGGATGCTGGCTAATGACAGCAACATCAGTTGTCTAAGTGTGTTATTTTCTTGGGTATGAATGTAATGAAACAATGTGATCTCCTTGAGTATTTTTAAGAAGAGGCTAAAAGTTTGTGCTTCTCTCTGTTATATCTGTGAACAGTTTTGTCTTTGGTTTCCTAATGATGATCTCTTTGGAAAAAGTGAAGGTGTTCAACCAGCACCTTGTACTAGGGCTTAGTACTTCTGCCTCTGTGAAAATAGATAATAATCACTTTTTCCTAAAAGTGAAGTTGCAAAATACCCTTATTACTGCATGCACTCTTAGTAGATAATTTGGCAGGACTTGTTTTGTGTTAAATACTCCAGTAAGAAGTATTTTAAAAGTTCTATCGTTATGAGGATTATTTTAACAATTAGTCATAAGTTAGAGCCCTGATGAATTATTTTCTGGTTAAGGTAAATGATCCAGTAACATCACAGGGCTTTCATAACCTGGTCTGCTGTGACCGAAGGTGAATGGTATGACTTTGGAGGAAAAAGCTGTTACTATTAATCATAAAAATGTCCTTAACGAAAAGAAAGGTTCTGAATTTTACTGCAAGGTAACTAAAGCCTTGGAGAGATTAAACGAGAGATTGTCTAAGAGCTCACAGTTAATGGCAGGAGTAAACGAAAGTCTAGGTCTCCTGAGTTGAGGCTATAATCTTTTTCGTCAATAAATTTAACACGTGTACTTACAACTAACAACCTTTCAAAGACTCTTTTTATCCTGTACTCTGTTTTCAGCTACAGACCCCAGATGAGGCTGAATTTGTACGATTATATCATTCTATAATTCTGTGATTGGTTTTTAGAATTATGGATATGATTATTTCTTTTATAAAAGCACTTATTGTTTTCAGATCATGTTTTCCTATTCTCATTTTAGAAAATGTGGAAATAAAAAGAAAAAATTACATACATAATTACATATATCTGCAGAAATAACTAGACACATTTTGTAAAAAACATACCACTCTTTGGTGGAGATAATGATGTACCTTTTATGTCCCACTTTTTTCTCTCAAGATTATTATTTACTTTTTTATCTAGTAATTTATACATTTAATTTTTCTAATTTCTTGTTTTGTTGATTTTTTTTGCTCCCCCCACCCTCAGATCTTGAGCCAGATGATCGTGCGTCTATTTACATCTTTAATGTAGATCCACCTCCATCTACTTTAAACTCACCACTTTGCTTACCACATCATGGATTACCGTCTCACTCTTCTGTTTTGTCACCATC
>NW_006434825.1:12002293-12003852 GCF_000325575.1 Pteropus alecto
CAGAATCTAAATATGGCCCTTTAGGTGGTCCCAAACCCTTTGAGTGTCCAAGTATTCAAATTACATCCATCTCTCCTAACTGTCATCAAGAAATAGATGCTCATGAAGATGACCTACACATAAATGACCCAGAAAGGGAATATTTGGAAAGACCTTCTAGAGATCATCTCTATCTTCCTCTTGAGCCATCTTACCGGGAGTCTTCCCTTAGTCCTAGTCCTGCCAGCAGCATCTCTTCTAGGAGCTGGTTCTCAGATGCATCTTCTTGTGAATCTCTTTCACATATTTATGATGATGTAGATTCAGAGTTGAATGAAGCTGCTGCACGATTTACTCTTGGATCCCCTCTGACTTCTCCTGGTGGCTCTCCAGGGGGCTGCCCTGGAGAAGAGTCCTGGCATCAACAGTATGGACTTGGACACTCCTTGTCACCCAGGCAGTCTCCTTGTCACTCTCCTAGATCTAGTGTCACTGATGAGAATTGGCTGAGCCCCAGGCCAGCCTCAGGACCCTCATCAAGGCCTACTTCCCCCTGTGGGAAACGGCGGCACTCTAGTGCTGAGGTTTGTTATGCTGGGTCCCTTTCACCCCATCACTCACCTGTTCCTTCTCCTGGTCACTCCCCCAGGGGAAGTGTAACAGAAGATACCTGGCTTAATGCTTCTGTCCAGGGTGGATCAGGCCTTGGCCCTGCACTTTTTCCATTTCAGTACTATGTAGAGACTGATATCCCTCTGAAAACAAGGAAGACTTCTGAAGATCAAGCTACTGTACTACCAGGAAAATTAGAGCTCTGTTCAGATGATCAAGGGAGTTTATCGCCATCCCGGGAGACTTCAATAGATGATGGCCTTGGATCTCAGTATCCTTTAAAGAAAGATTCATCTGGTGACCAATTTCTTTCAGTTCCTTCACCCTTTACCTGGAGCAAACCCAAGCCTGGCCACACCCCTATATTTCGGTGAGTTGATGAAATGGCTGCTGGTCATTTTTCATGCCTGTGGGTTATTGGTGGCATATAACTACATTAGCTGTATAAAATGATTTGACCATTTTCCTCCTCCTTTATGTTTTTTTTTTTTTTGAGTGTCTTCCAGACATATAACTTAAAGTCTACATTTATTTTCTTTGAGTCTTAAAAATATCTTTAGATAGGCTATAGTTATAATTTTAAAAGTGTATAGGTAATGTAGATAACAACAAATTACATTTAAGAAGGCATTTTTTAATCCAAAAAAGCTTCTTGTAAAAGATGGATTATAGTATGAATTAAATTAATAAGACTAATTGGGAGTAGGCTTTATATTTTTAAGAGTTCAGTGTATCAAATGAAATTTACCTTTCATATTTGTGGCAAGTGTTTTTTATGTAATTTTTTGTCTTGTCTTTATAAGTTTGTGATTTTTTATTGTAGAAAAATTTTTGAATTTTATGTATTCAAATTTGTCTTTTCCTTTATGGCTTTTGGGTTTTGTGTTATATTTGAAATCCTTATTCCACTCTAAAAATAAAAGATAAATAAAAATTAACTTTAATTGTTTCTAATAAATTTTTTATGT
>NW_006434825.1:12003913-12047128 GCF_000325575.1 Pteropus alecto
ATATATATTTATCTTGAGTCCAGCTAAGGATTGAAGTGAAGAATAGTGTAATGACTTCATTTTCCAAATTGCTTATCAGTCACAACAGTACCATTTATAGAATCAATCTAGTCTGTAATTGATAAGAAATTTTATCATGTATTAAGTCCCCACATGGAGTTGGGTCTGTTTACTTTTTTAAAATGCTATTTAATTGGTGTGAATGTTTATTTATGGATATAAATCTTTAGAAAAATATAATGTGGAACTATGGTATTGAAGATACCTTTGAGCCCGTCACTCTGCTTCTGAAAATTATCTTAATCTTTTTAGGGATTTGATTAAGTCTGCAGAACAAGTGCAGAGACTACTTGAGTTAATGAAGTTGAGTTGTTTTAGACAAATAGAAATTAATACTATTAAGCTTCACAGTAGCTAGTAAAGCTAGGCTGAGGACATTCAAGGAATCACTGAGGTAATTTAGAAATTTACAGTGGGAATGATAGCATTTCAAAAGGTAGAAGAGACCTTAAAAGTCCCATTTCACCAGTCACTAAGAAGATGCTACTTTTTAATACAAATCATTCTAGATTTTGTTCTATTAATATCTGACCTATAGACATATAAGTTGTTTATTTTCTAATTCCATATTTTCAATGTTAATATATCTAAATGAACCTGTAGCCCTTTAAGCTGTTTAAATTATCTTAACGATCACTTGAAATTTGTATCTAGAAATGACATTTAGATATGCTGCAGTAATAGGCCTTATAATTTTTAAAGCAAATATGTACTGAAATTAAATTTTTTACCTCAGATTGCAATATATTGCCAACTATAAGCATTTCAGAGAGACAGGGAAAAGAACAACATGGAGGAAGAGAGGGGAGGGAGCAGTATGTACAATGGATGGACTTCTATAGCCTCATGCTAGGGAGGGAGCTGTATATACTGAGACACAGGGGCATTTGGATCCTTAGAGAAATACTGATGTACATATACAGAGATGTGCATCTTTGCTTTAAGAAATCAATTGTTTTAATTGTTTCTTTAATTATGTACACATAGTTAAGAAATAGTTACAGTTTTACAGATGTTAGAATTTGTCCTTTCTTAAAAAACACGACACCGAAAAGTCGATAAAATCGATTTATTCTTCCAAGTTAAAGAATTATTTCTTTAAGCACCTACCACATACAATGTTATAGCTTATTAAGAAGTTTTATTTTGGAATACTGTGTTTCCAAGATCACAGGAAGAAGTCTTGATTCTGGCAAAGAAGTGATTCGAATCATTGCTTGGTAATAATAGCATGGTGAAATGCACTTTTGTGTGTTTTGTTTATAGCACATCTTCATTACCTCCACTAGACTGGCCTTTACCAACTCATTTTGGACAATGTGAACTGAAAATAGAAGTGCAACCTAAAACTCATCATCGAGCCCATTATGAAACTGAGGGTAGCCGAGGAGCAGTAAAAGCATCTACTGGGGGGCACCCTGTTGTGAAGGTATGAGATTTTGGGGATGTGTTTTGCAGATACCATATATCTATTAATGATGGAGTTTGTTCGGTTAGATACTATTGAATCCACGGAGAGAACATATAAAACTAGAAAGCCTCTATTGAGGTTTTGTGTCCTTGTTGATGTGACAGCACTTCCACTTTGAAATTTTTTTTGCTAGGCTAAAAGATATTCTTCCTGGACTGTCCAGCTGGAGAAACTCTGGGGAAAGATTATAGTGGTCAAACAGTTGTTTTCTGATTTTTTAAAAACTGGTTGTATTACGTTTATAAATATAATACATGCTTGTTTAAAATCCAGTTAATACAGAAAAGTAGAAAGAATAAAGCAATAAATTACCCCAAATATAAACCACTTGGAAACAAACAGTTGTTAACATTTGATTAACATTCTAAATAATTCTTTGTGTGTCTATTTAGTGGAAGACTGTATAGATGGCTAGGAAAATGAATGAATTTTTAAAGATATGATTATACTGAACATTTTTGTAATTAAAATATTTATTTGAATTTATTAGAAGAAAAAACTAAAATGAAATTGTAAAAGTTATGTAACATTTGAATGTGTGAAATATATTTAAAGTTTCAAATCATAGTTGAATATTAACTTTAATTTTACTTGAATGAAACATTTCAAAAATGAAACAAGTAAAACTAAGAACTACTGAATCTTAGATATTGTTCTTTACTCTTAGAGATCTTAAAAGATCAAAAGGTCACATAAATTATTAAGAGATTGAATCATTGTTTTAGATTTAGATGGTATGAAATGACTTTTTGCTTTGAAAAATGAAGTAATTGTCTCACTTAAACTTCTTCCCCGCTCTACCTTCTGAATTTCGAATATTATTTTTTCTTTCAGATCTACAGCCATCCCTCTTTGCACTCTCTCCCCATTGTTTAGCCTTAGTCCCATATCTAGTTGGAGTCAATGATTAATACTAATTCTTTTTTATTTATTTCATTAAGTGTTTTTGTTTATTTGTTTAAGGAGGGCTTTGGATTCTATATTCCTTGGAGTCTTTCATGTTTGAGAATGTTTGTTGCCTTTATATGTTCAAACAGAATGGTTATATATAATAATCTTGAGTCACCTATTTTTTTTCCTCTCAGAACCTGTCTTATTGGCATTGTGTATTGTAGTGGAGAAATTAATTATATCTGAAGTGAATTTTAACAAATAGAATTTATGAACTGTCATTTTCTATACCAGCCATGCTTTATGATTTATCATTATTATCTATTTCATAGTTCCTGACAAACAAAGCTTTATACATTTTAGGTGGGTTTTTTAATGATTTATAGCAAAAATGTAAATTATAGAAAAAGAGATCAGAAATGGGATGGGGGATGGGTTGGATGGGTGAGTTGGATAAAGGTGGTCAAAACATACAAACTACCATAAGGTAAGTACTGAGCATGTGTTGTACTACATGATGACTAGTTTACACTGCTATATGGTATATTTGAAAGTTGCTAACAGTAGATCCTAAAAGTTCTCATCACAAAGAAAATAACTAACTCTCTCTCTATTTCTCTCTATTTCTCTCTCTCTCTCTGTAACCATATGAGTCGATGGATGTTACCTAACTTTATTATGGGAATTAATTTGCAATATATGTAATTCAAATCATTATGCTCTATACCTTATACTTTAAACTTGTGCAGTGCTATTTATTGAATTATATCTCAATAGAATTAATAGAAAAAAGAAATGTCAAAAAAAAAGAAAAAAAAAAGGTCAGGAAAACTCAACATAGGAGTTCTGCCATTTGTTATGAGAGTCATATTTTGCTCTAAATGAGAGCTTATTTCAATTTAATTAAGAAGAAAGAATATTTGCTTCGTTTCCTGTGTCTTTAACTTTTCTTACCAGAAAAGATTATTATTTACAAATTCTTAAATGAGCAGAATTCTTTTGCGAGTCCAAGTGATTTGTATGCACAGTATTTCTTTAATTAAAAACGGATTCCCCGTTTAAGAGGAGACTAACAGTTTTGATACCATCAGTGTTTTATATTCTCCTTGTGAGTGACTTATTTTTTTCTAATTTGTTGCTTGAAGAAATATCAGTATACCTGAAATTGATTTAACCAGAGTATGTTTGGATGTTGATGGTTCTTTATCAGTCTTTCTCAGTACCTATGATGCTCCCTTTGAATTGATTCTTCCTTTGTGTAAGAAAAATTTTCTGTATTATATATCGATATACATTTCCTGTTGCATTTGTTTTGCCTTTTACTTTAAGATGTTCTCAATATACTTCTACATTGAGAGCTAACAGGTTTCTTAAGTACAGTTTTTGAAATTATGAAAGAACTCAAACTGTGAAGCTGTTGAAAAATACCACCTACATGCTGGCCAACTAATAAATTAACTTTTTCTTTTATTCAAAGTAAATAATATTATTCATTAATATGGTTCCCCCAGACATTTAACACATTCAGGGCAGTCTGTTACTGTAGCTGGGTATTCAGTGGAAAAAAAAAAATCAGACATGTTTTCTACTCCCGTGAAATTTATAGTTTAGTGAGACTTGCAAATGAGATAATAAAGTATAATAAAAGTTTAATGGAGGAAATTTAGATCTCTATGAGCCCAAATAGGGATCTGAAACTCAGGCAGATTGAATCAAGCACTGCTTATGAGGAAAGTTCCGAGCTAATTAATAAACATTAGCCAGGGAAAAGATGGATGGATACTAAGGAAGGAAAAATATTGCTTAGAGGGAAGAGTTTAGAGCTGCACTGTCCAATCCAATATCCACTAAGCGACATATAAATTAAAATTATAATGAAAAATTCAGTTCTTCAGCTGTATTAATGATACTTCAAGGCTTGGTAGCCACACGGTTTATGGCACCATTGTCTTAGCAGCAAATAATGTTGGAGCAATTGGACATCTATAGGCAAAAAACTAAACCTTAACCTCAGATTTCACATGCGAATTGATACAACATGGATCATGGATTTTTTTAAAATGCAGATGTAGAATATTTTCATCATTGCTGGAATTTCTGTTGGACATTGCTGTTTTAGAAGCCTGTATGACCAAGAGAATATAGCATATTAATGAATTACATACAAGAAATACACAGCAATAGATTTAGATTTAATTTGTCTAAAAAGTATTGGCATTTTAAGAGTTATCTGAACATTTTATTGTTTTTAAAAATTTTTTGAAATTATGCCAGTTTTTAATTTAACATAGATAATGACAACTGTATTTACATAAAAAGTATGCCATTTAAGGGCCAAGATATATTCTTTAAGAGCTCTTACATTATCTTTTTAACAAAGGGTGCTGGAGCAACTGGACATCTGGAAGCAAAAAATAAACCTCACATCTTATACAAAAATTAATTCAAGATGGTATTAACCAATGTTACACCAATAAACTTAATTAAAAAAATTAATTCAAGATGGATTGTGAATTTAAATGTGAATTGTAAAACCATAAAACTTTTAGAAGAAAACAGAAGAAAATCTTGAGGACCCTAAAGCTAAGAGTTCTAGGACATGATACCAAAAGCACGGTACCCAGAAGAAAAAATTGATAAATGGAACTTCGAAAGATCCTGTTAAAGAGGATGGAAAAAACAAGCTATAGTCAGGGAGAAAACATTTGCAAACCACATATCTCACAAAAACCTTGCATATAGAACATATAAATAACTCAAAACTCAACATTAAAAAAGCAATTAAGTTAGGAAATTGGCTATAGACAATAACAGATGTTTTGCCAGTGAGATAAAATGGCCAATAAGCATGTGGAAAGATTTCCCACATTATTAGCCATTAGAAAAATACAAATTAAAATCACAGAGAGATAATACTACATACCAACTAGTACAATTAAAATAAAAAATTAGTGATAAAACTAAGTACTGGTGAGTATGCCAAGAAACTGGATCCCTCATAAACTGCCATTGGGGATGTAAAATGGTATAGCCACTTTGGAAAATAGTTTGTCATGTTCTTAAAAATCTAATCTTGGACTTACCACAAGACCCAGCAATCTCACTCTTGGGCCATTATCTCAAAAAAATAAAAATTTATGGTCACACAATAACCTTTATAGTAATACTCATAGTGGCTACATTTTTCATAAGTAAAAATTACAAATAACCCAAATAGATGAATAGTTAAACCAACTCTGTTATATCTGTACAATTAATGCACTATCACTCAGCAATAAAAAGGAACAAGCTGTTGATACACAAAGGTTGGGTGGTTCTCCATGGAATTATGCTGAGTGGAAAAAAAGTCAATCTCAAATGGTTACATACTGTATAATTCCATTTATATATATATAACATTCTTAAAATGGCAAAACTGTAGAGATGGAGAGTAGATTAGTGGTTGCCAGGGAATGGGGACGGGTCTAAGATTGTGAATAAAGGGGTAGCACAGGAGAGTTCCTTTGTGGTGACGGAATAATTCTGTATCTTGACCATTATAGTGGTTACTTGAGTCTACACATGTGATCAAATTGTGTAAAACTACGCACATACTTATTATGTATTGATTTTTTTTATTAAGGCATAAATATGTCTTATCCCAAAAGTTAATGAAATTTTTTAAATGGGGATTGTAATATTTTTTCATCTTTAGAGTTTGTTTTCATCATACACTAAGATCCATTTCCGGCTGATGATTTTTTATATGCGTTATATGCACATTTTCAGTTTGAAGCATTTATATTATGGAAATTTAACTTTGTATTTTTAGTATGTCTACTAAAAGTGCATTATCATGTTTCTAATATATTCAGATTTCCTCCTCCCAAGTAATTTAACAGACTGATAATAGAATTGTTCTTATTGAAACTGCTCTAGTCTGTCCTATAGTGACCTTCAGGCTTTTTAACCTTCCAGCTTTAGTTAAATTAAGCAGGCACAGACCTTTGCTATGGAAACGATACAGAAACATAACAAACAACTTGGCTTACTTTCTTCTACAAAGCAGAAGGTGGCCTGAAGAGAAGTACGATACTAGATGAATGCTTTTTAGAAAGTAGTGTTAACAGTAGCAGTAGTTTATTGCCTATAACATAATTCTCCTCTGAAAATGGGATGGAATGATAATCTAATTAATTTATTTGAAATTCCTTTAAAAATCCCCAAATACAAATAAGAAGCACTATTTTTCTTATTTAGTATCTACACTTAGAGCAGATGTTGGCCAAAATATGTGTTATGAAGTATATTCCCTTTGAAATCTTATATGTGTGATTACCTTCCCCCATTACTGGTTCATTTTACTACCAAAGTATAAAGGACAGGTGGCTTATGTCTTTGCCAAGCTGGTATTAATGTGAGTCATCTAATATGACTAAAATACTTTGATATATAGTACTTACTTGTATGTTAAGTGATATTGTGGGTAACTTAATAGATAGCAATAAAATTATTTATTTGTGTTTTCTATTTTAGATTTAACTACTTTATTTGAACAGCTACTTCAGTGGCTATAATTCTTATTTAAATAATGATATTGACTAATTTCAAGTTATTTTGCTCCATCAAATTGTATGCTCTTATTCCAGAATTCATTCATTCAACGATGATTGAATGCCTGTAATGTGCTAGGTACTATACTAGGCTCTGCAGATGACAAGATGGACACTGTCCCCTTCACAGTACTTAGAGGCGAGTGGTAAAGTTATTGGTATTTCTTTCTCACTAGGTGAATGGTTGGTTTCATAGAATAATCTGTTCTATTTAGTATTATACCTGAAAGAGCAACAGTTACAGCAGAAAGGAGTGACTAATCACTTATTAGCCATGAATTTGGAGTAGTTCTCTAATCTTTCTTAGATTAGATAATTCATCTGTAAACTGGAAAATAATGACATGTACTCCACAGTAATTTTAGGATTAAATGAACTAATTTAGTTAAATTGTTTACCACGCCCTACCTTCACTTTTTCACCTCTGTACAAATGTGGAAGAATATCATTTTACTTTATTACTTACCCCACTGCCTCCATGCAAAAACCAAAAGAGAAAATGGCTGAACTTAATTGATGTGCATATGTACACATATACCCACACTATTGCTATTTCTTCTTGATTATTGATTTATGTAGACTTTATTTTTTATTGTAAGCATGTTGGCACTTTATTTCTTTATGAAATATTTTCCATTTGATTAAAGCTTTAAAATTTATTAACTTATACCAAAATATGTAAAAAGAAATCACAACTGAAAATATTGATAGAGTTCTTGACTACATAAATATTTATAGAAAACTGCAACTTCTAGTTAAATATAGTAAATTGAACACATGTGTTTATCTTCAGTAGACATTAGACAGCTGCACCCAAGCTTATTGGGTGAAGAGAAAGAACCAATAAGGAACACAAGTTATTTTACACTAAATCCTTGAAAGGCTCAGGAATTTGAGACACTGGTATCTCTGAGAGTAGGATGTGAGGTGGGGTTCAAAACAGGAGGATTGGCTGAAAGTCTACAGAAGAAGCAATTAGACTTCCTAGATTTTTCTCTCTCATGTGGTATAGCCAAGTGATTACTGTTGTCTTACCCTGGGAGAATATTGGTGATTTACTCGTTAGAGGGAATGAAATAGAGGTTCTAGGTTCTAGAATAACTGAAGGCAGGGCTTGAAGATCTGTACAAAAATCAGGGTGGAGATAGAAGGGAAGGCATAATGAGAGTCTGATTAGGGGAATAATCAGAATAGGGAAACCTCTGACCCCCTTTCTTAACTCCCAGAATGCTTGCAATAGGTTTATGCTCCCTGTATAGGAGACTAGAGATTTTGCTTTTAGGCAAAGTGGACCAAGAGAAAATACCTGTGTGCCTCTTGACTTGCAGATCTTTTCGACTTGTTTCAACCCTATTAAACCAACCCCGCTCTTTTTTTAAAAAATGACATTTTACAATACTCCCTTATTAAACCGAAACAGAAATGCAAAGATAATCAACATATACATATAAATTTGAGGGTATCAATATAATGCTGTAATAGTTAGAGAAAATAAATTTAGAAAACTACACAAAGATTGTTGTGTTTCATAATGACAAATTTGGTTATCACTGTGAGTGTTACAGGTACAAGGGCAAGTGTGTAGATCAGCAACCTAAATTCCATGAGCGAGTGGCATTTCTGGGCAGTGACATGATTTTTTTAATGTTGGACTCTTGCTAAAGTTTTCCTCAGTTTACATGGTAGTTGCATTTATGAAAAATTCATGTGGTAAAACTGCAACTTTGGAGGTATTTATATATACTAAAGAATTGGGTTCCAAGTTCATAAACTTTTCTATATACATGAATATAAGGTGTGGCATTCTGAAGTTCTGTGCAACACAGACTTGTTCTGCACTTTGAAGAACTATGATTATCCTATGCATTGATAGGAATTTGAATCTCTGGCCCCTTTTCATTAAATGCTTGTAGTGAACCTCACTCATCATGTTGCCATACTCATTTATTTGGATATTGACTTGGCTGGTTATGTGCAATGGTGGCAGAGTAGTTAGAGAATGTTTGTGGCACTCTCATCACTTCACACTGCTGCTCTGGGTTCTACAAATGACAGTGACGCAGTTAAAATTCAGTAGTTTTTCAAGTGCCATGAGTGTTATTGTTCTGGAACTTACACAGTGCATACTCATGTCAAAACAAGGAGAAGAAAGTGGATTTCAAATATCCTTTCAAGGCACAGTAGACTGTGTATTTTATTAAATTAGATAGCAAAGCATTGCGTTTATTGAGCAGTAATGCTATGGCTAGCTAAAAGAATGTACATTATATAGTCTCACATTTCCACCCAGATGTCTCACTGTTATCTTGAATACAGTATGACTGACATTGAACACATTGCCATATCTCCCTCCAAACCTGTTCTAAAGCAGTGACTTCTTCAGTTTGTTTGTTTGATAGTGATACCACCATTCTCTTGGGTATTGAAGCTCAGAACTTCTAACTTCTTTGTTTTCTGATCTTTATTATTCTATATGTAGTCAATTACAAAGATTTCTTTAGGAAAGATTTATTGCATTCATCCCTCTCTATTTCTATTTTCTATTTATGTTCTCACTTCCACCCTAGTTTAAACTTTCAGTACACGTAATTTTAGTGCTTCAGCCTCTTACTGGTTTCCATGATTCTACTTTTTCTCTCCTTCTTAGAGTCTTAATTTTTGTTATGTGCCTTTTCTTACGTGCTTTCCTACATCCTATATTATTAATAATAAGTTTCTGCCTTTCAGGGTCTTCATTAACTTCTTAAAGTGTAATACATGCCCTTTTGTTCTTTAGTTTAGTGTCACCTATATAATACTAGTTGAAACAGTGACATTCAATGTGGATATTTCCAGACCTGATCTTCAGGGGAAAAGGTAGAGTGGTGACCAAGACAGAGTTTTTGCCCTTTTAGAACTTACATGGTACTGAAGAAGAAAGATAATAAATGTATAATAACATTTTTGTTAGTGAGAAATACTATAAAAAAAAATCGTGGAACAGGATAAGGGGACAGAAATGTGGTATTTTAGATAAGGTGGCCTTCTCTGAAAAGCCAACCTTTGAGTATAGAGCCGAAGGAGTGAGGTAGTATGAAGATCAGAAGGAAGAAAATTCTGGAGGAATAAAATATTAAATTTGAAGGCCCTGAGGTTAGGAAAGAGTTTAAGTGGTTTATGCAATAAGGCCATGATGGGCCAGAGCAAGAGTGTGAAAGGGATAGAGTAGGAGGAGGTAAAGCAACAAGTTAGCCAGGGCCTAGGTCACATAAACCTTGTAATTCATCGTAGGGTATTTGAATTTAGTTCTGAGTGTGGAAGGAAGCCATTAGAGTCTGGGACAGGGGTTGAAACTTTCCAGTTAATGTTATGTTTGTTCTGGCTCTTAGATAGAGAATAAGTTCTGGGGGGAGCAAGAGTGAAAAGAGGGTGAGCAGTTATAAGGCTACTGCAATGGTGCAGACTTTAATTGTTTCTCTATAAATGTGATAGGACTGAAAACCATCCTGGGTAAATTATATTATCTGATAATAGGCAAAAGTCTTCTTGTCCTTTCCTGAGTAGTGGAGGGTAATCAATAAATTATGATGTTGCCTAGTTACAAATGCTACTGTAAAGTCAGGCATGTGCCAGCAGAGGCGGGAGTAAAGCATTCACCTGAAGGACCACATGGTAAAAAGAACTCCTACATATTTGAAACTCTGACTAGATTCCATACTTAGAATCAGGAATGCAGATTAATAGCTAAAACATTTGTTTATCACTAACCACATGCCAGACACTACTAGGCATTCTATATTTGATGACATTACCTGTCAGGATACTTTATAAACCATAGTACAGAAACAGACGAGAAGAGATTTTAAAGGTTATTAGGTAGCTCATAAAATCTCATGGAAGCTACATGGCCTGGAACAGTGTCCAGCCACCTAACCCAGTACTGCTGTAGTGAAAACATCACTGACACTCACTCATGACCACAACGTGTACTGACAGTGATCAGGGCTGGATGCCAGAAACTCTACTAGTATTGCCTTGAAGAACCGGATACCTCCTCCACTATGCTTACTGAAAAATGGACTTTATTCAGCCAACTTTATCATGTTGTTCCCTTGCTGGTTTAATGGATTAAAGCATCCACAGAGCAAATCTTTCTCCCAGACACACTTGGGGCCAAAAGTAGGGGCAAAGTGAAGATTGCTGAGAGAGGTCTCTCCAAAGCTTCTAAGACCTCCACAAAGTACAGGGAAGCCATCATCTCATAGCAGAACAATCAGAGTAAAGCTGCAATAAAGACCAGCAATAGCTTAAGACTGACCTGCCAAAAGAAATAACATGCCTCTTTCTGGAGGTAAATATTTTCTACTTTGGTCTTTAGAGGGTTTTTTTTGTTTGTTGGTTTGTTTGTTTTAAATACAAAATGCCTCGTATATGCGGCAAAGTTTCAGTGTTTTGAAGATTAGAACACTTTATCAGTTGTGTTTCTATATACCATTGATGAACAACCCGAAGAGGAAATTAAGAAAGCAGCTGCAGGACGTGGTTCCATAGTGTAGCGGTTAGCACATCTGCTCTACGTACAGAAGGTCCTGGGTTCGCGCCCCAGTGGAGCTACGGTCAATAGTCTGTGGCCATGCCACCCTGAACAAGCCCGATCCCGTCTGATCTTGGAAGCTAAGCAGGGTCGGGCCTGGTTAGTATTTGGATGGGAGACCACCTAGGAAGACCAGGTGCTGTAGGCATAAATAATAATAATTAATTAGTTAAAAAAAAAGAAAACAGCTGCATTTTCAATAGTATGCAAAATAATTAACTACTTAAATAAATTTAACCAAGGAGATGTAAGACTTGTATGCCGAAAACTATAAAATATTCCCGAAAGAAATAAAAATAAATAGAAAGACACCCCATGTTCATGGAGACAAAGACTTAACATTAAAATATCAGTAATCTCCAAAGCAATGTACAGATTCAATGTAATGCCTACTAAAATTCTGACATCCTTTTTTGCAAAATGTAAAAACATATCTTCAAATTTATATGAAATTGCAAGGGGCCTGAAATAGCCAAAACAATCCTGAAAAAGAAGAATAAAGTTGGAGGATTGACTCATCCTGATGTGCAATTTATTACAAAGCTACAGTATTTAAAACAGTATGATACTACTGACATTAAGACGGACCAATGGAATAGAATAGAAAGCCCAGAAGTAAGCCCTCATACATATAATTAATTCATTTTCAGCAGGGTCAGTGGGGGAAAGGACAGTCTTTTCAACAAATGGCACTAGGGAAATTGGATATCCATATGCAAAATAATGTTGAACCTTTCTCTTACATCATATCAAAAATTAACTCAAAATGGATCAAAGACAAATACAAGACATAAAACTATAAAACTCTTAAAAGAAAACATTGAGGAAAATCTTGGCATTGGATTTGGCATTGGTTTAAGTGTGACACCAAAAGCACAGACAGCAAAAGAAAAAATAAATTGGACTCCATCAAAATTAGAAACTTTTGTGCATCAAAGGATGACACTACCAAGAAAGTGAAAAGATCATTTATAGAACAAGAGAAAATATTTGTAAATCATATATCAGCAAGGGATTAATATTAAGAATATATAAAGAGCTCCTACAATTCAGCAACATCAAAACAAATATACAAACACCCATGTCTACTCCCAAAGAATGTTGAATTTTTTTTGTCTGTTTAAGCAGGTACTTAACTTGGTTGGACTCAATCTGCAAAATCTGTTTTTTTGTGGTTGGTCACAGCTCAGAGTCTCATTTCAATTATTTTAGCCTTGGTTAGGTTGCTTGTTCCCATTTTCTTGCTGTCGTCTTTCTGGGATTTCTCTTCACTTTCTAGAAGCTGTGGTTTTCCCATACTCTGTCCTCAGTTCTTTAAGCCCTTCAAGCTGTAGATTTTCTATGGGCCTTTCAGACACTATGTAAGGCATGGACTATGGCTTTCCCTCATTAAAAGCCTTGAAAACAGGAAACACACCTTTTATTATTCTCTTCTTACACATGTCACTTTGCTTCCAGTGTCTACTTACTTTGGTTGCTTTCCATGCTTCAAGTCATTCTTTATATTTGTTCCAGTATATGGTTAGCTATGTGATGATGGGTCATATGGGTGCTACTTAACCATCACTTTGAACATGGGAGTCTCCCTAAGTTCTATTTGTATACTTCTTCAGGCTGTATTTTTTTAATTGCCTTCTTTTTTGTGGTCGCTATTTTTACTTCTAGTATCTCCTTATCATTCCCATTATCAATCCTTTGTGGTCATCTTAACCTGAGCAAAGAAAGTCAAGTAGCCCACCTTGCTAAGTCAGTTGAAATTCTAAATTGGTAATATATAGAATAGGCTTTTAAAAACTTTTTCTACTAAAAGTGTCTATGATTTTAACAGCCTGTTAGAGCAGAGATCCCCAACCCCAGGGCTATGGACTGGTACCGGTCCATGGTTTGTTAGGAACCAGGCCACATAACAAGAAGTGAGTGGCAGATGAGCAAGCAAAGCTTCATCTGTATTTGTAGCCGCTCCCCAGCACTAGCATCACCGCCTAAGCACCTCAGATCATCAGGCACTAGATCTCATAGAAGCACGGGTCCATGGTTCCAAAAGGTTGGGGACCACTAGGACCTTTCCACACACCCAAGTCTTTTGGTCTGGTCTGGATGGTCAGTGTTGCCTGGAGTACAGAATCAACATTTCTATTTAAAAATATATATATTTTTTATATTAGTTTCAGGTATATAGTACATTGGTTAGACATTTATATAGTTTATGAAGTGATTCCCCCCAATTACTCTTATCACCCATCTGGCTCTACACATAGACAATACAGTACTATTGACTGTATTCCCTATGCTTTACTCAGCATCTCTGAGACTATTTTGTAACTACTAATTTGTACTTGAGCTCTTCACCTTTTTCACCAGATTGTTCTCTGTATCTGTGAATCTGTTTTTATTTAGTTTGTTCATTTTGTTCCTTAGATTCTGCATATAAGTATAATCATGTGATATTTATCTTTCTCTGTCTGACTTATTTCACTTAGCATAATAACCTCTAGGTCCACCCATGTCATTGCAAATGATAGGATTTCTTTTTTTTATGGCCGATTAATGTTCTGTTGTAAAAATGAGCCATAACTTCTTTATCAAGTTATCAGTTGCTTCCATATCTTGGCTATTGTGAATAGTGCTGCTGTGAACATAGGGGTGCATAGATCTTTACAAATTAGTGTTTTGGTTTTCTTTGGATAAATACCCAGAAGTGCAATTGTTGGGTCAAAGGGTAGTTCTATTTTTAATTTTTTGAGAACCCTTCAAACTGTTTTCCGTAGTAGCTGTACCATTTTGCAATCCCACCAACATTGTACAAGGAATTCCTTTTCTCCACATCCTTGCCAACACTTTCTATTTTTTCATTTATTGAAGATAGCCATTCTGACAGGTGCAAGGTGATATCTCATTATGGTTTTAATTTGAATTTCTCTGATGAATAGTGATCTTGACCATCTTTTCATATGTCTACTAGCAATCTGTATTTCCTCTTTGAAGAAATACCTATTCAGGTCTTCTGCCCATTTTTTAATTGGATTATTTGGGGAGTTTTGTATGAGTTCTTCATAAGTTTGGATATTAACTCCTTATCAGATGTATCATAGACAATCTTCTCCCATTCAGTAAGTTTTCTTTTAGTTTTATTGATGGTTTCCTTTGCTGTGCAAAAACATTTAGTTTGTTATAGTCCCATTTGTTTATTTTTTGTTTCCTTTGCCCGAGGAGATATATCAGAAAAGAAATTACCAATAGCAATATCAGAGAGTTTACTGCCTTTGTTTTCTTCTAGAAGTTTTATGGTTTCGGGTCTTACATTCAAGTCTTTAATCCATTTTAAGTTTGTTCTTATGTGTGGTATAATAAGCTGGTCCAGTTTCATTATTTTGCATGTATCTGTCCAGTTTTCCCAGCACCATTTGTCGAAGAGACTGTCTTAACCACATCGTATATTCTTGCTTCCTTTGTCATAGATTAAATGACCATATAGGTGTGGATTTTTTTCTGGACTTTCTGTTCTGCTCCATTCACCTATTTATCTGTTTTTATTTCCAGTACCATGCTGTTTTGATTACTATATCCTTGTAGTATAGTTTGATATCAGGTTTTGTGATACCTCCTACTTGTTCTTTCTCAAGATTGCTGTGGCTATTTGTGATCTTCTATGGTTCCATTTAAATTTTTGGATTATTTGTTCTACTTCTCTGAAAAATGCCATTGGTATTTTGATAGGAATTGCATTGAATCTATACATTGCTTTGGGTAATATGGCCATTTTAATGATGTCGATTCTTCCTGCCCATGAGCATGGTACATACTTTCATTTATTTGTATCTTCAATCAGAATCAGCATTTCTTTTGTGTCTCCACAGCACTCTAAGAAGACTTTGCAAAATTTTTATTCATCTATTTATCAAAAACCCCACAAACCATAGTGAGATATCACCTTATCCCTTTATCCCTTTGTAATATATCCCAGCATTTTATACTTTTTAAACTACTTCTGAAATTTGGAAGACTGTTCACTTAACTGCTTTGTTAAATTGTTACCTTTTTTGAAATAACATTTTACATAACTATATATGATACAAATATAAAGACTTACCATTGTAAGGTTATTATAAAATTTGTTGATAATGAATTGTGATTTTCTATGTTTGTTCTTCCTAATTAGCTCCTGGGCTATAGTGAAAAGCCGATAAATCTACAGATGTTTATTGGAACAGCAGATGATCGATATTTACGACCTCATGCATTTTACCAGGTGCATCGAATCACTGGGAAAACAGTTGCTACTGCAAGCCAAGAGATAATAATTGCCAGCACAAAGGTTCTGGAAATTCCACTTCTCCCTGAAAATAATATGTCAGCCAGGTATCTTGAAACATACCCCCAAATGGAAAGTTCTTTTTTTTTCTAAAACAGCTTTTGGAAAAAACGTACATTTCTTTTTATAGTACAAAAATAAAATATTTGTTGTTCTAAATTAACTGAATAACATTATGTAAATAATCATAGTACATTTGCTAAGGTTGGTAGCATATTTCCAGAAAGAAAATTCAATTCAACAAAAGTTAATAAATTATGTAGTACCAGCCAAGCAGTATGCTAGGTAATGGAGATAAAAATATATGGACTTTTTTCAAGTAGTTCACAGTCTAATAGGGTAGACAATAAATAAACAATCTCAGTACAATTATGATTGTTATGTCTCTTTAAGAAAAACTTTGATTCTACCTCCAGGTGTCCCATTTGACCTATTTCCAAATAAAATGAGGTGGCCAACTTCTGAATGAGAATGCAATAGAGTTTTGTTTAAGTGCATTAGTTAGGATTATATATAGTTGCCTGTACAGAAATCTGAAATGCAGTGACTTAAACAGAGGTTTAGTTTTGTATTCTATAATAGAAATATACCAATAGGCATTTTAGGGCTGGTACAGTGGCTCCATAAGTCATTGGGGTCCCAAGATGCTTCTGTTTTTTCTTCCCTGCAATTTTTATATGTGGTTTCCATTATCAGAATTGCCTCGTGATTTAAAATGGCTGCTGGAGCTTTAGCTATCACAGCCATAATCCCAAAAAGAATAAGAAACAAGCAGTGGGATGAAGGAAGCTTAAAAGAAAACTTCCATCTGGGTTAGGCCTTTTTAAAGAGCTTGTCCCAGAAACCTATCCAACACATCTCATTGATCATCCTTGTATGTAAGGAAGACCTGAGTCATTTTTTTTTCCTGAATACATTGCCACCTCTAACAGTGTAGGGGCCTGTTACTAAAGAAAAAAGGGAAGAAAGAATAATAATAAGCAACTATTAATCTGCCACAACCAGGTATGTGAAATTTACAGTGAAATTTGTTGCAGAAGTTGCTTCAAACTACAATATAGACCTTTCTTAAAATGGCAGTAACATCTATCCCAGGCTAGTGAAAGAATAGCCAGATATCAATCTCTAGCTCTCTTCTTCTAAATTTACATTTAAGTAACATTTTAGGTAAACTGAATATACCTCCTGAGGACATAGCAATTTATGATATGATTCTATTATAAGAATTGCATAAAAAATAACTTACCCTGTTATCTAGTAATTACCAGAAAAGACAAGTTAATGTAAATTTAAATAAAATGTTATTTTTGTTTGCTTTGTTGAAATGGACAATACTCAAGAACCCAATCCAGTAAGTCATTACACAAGGACTATGACAGAATTTTTCATAGCAAAGGCAGACAGTTAGTTAGTAATCTCTACTCTTAAAATTTCTGTGTTCTATGATTTAGACTTTGGAGTCTCAGCCAATGCTTGTTCAGGCAGTTGAGCAAAACTCTTAAGGAAAATGTTTGCTGTGCTTCTCAGCATCCTATTTGACCCATTTTTAAGTAAGATGAGGTGTCCAACCTCTGAATGAGAGCGCAAGTCAGCCTCTTCCTTTTTACTCTAGGATTTTACTTTCTCATCTAGCGTCAAAAGCATATGAGTATACAGTTAGCTGCAGAGGGAATTTAAAACTCAGATTTGAACCATCTATTTCTAAGAACTCATAAAATTGATCTCTAGGAGACACCTTGTGAGCCATGTTTCCATTTATTCTTCTGGATATTTGAAGCACTAGACTTGAATCAAATAGAAAATCATAAGCGTATTATGCTTCTTAACATTGCTTGAAAGACAGAATAAGAAATAGCCATGAGAATACCTCTTCATAATCTGAAAAAAGTTTCTTAGGTTGGTTATTATTACACACGTACACACACACATACACACATGCACGCTCCTAGGTGTTTCAAGTTAAATAAAAAAGTTGGTATTTCCTGATGACATGGTAGATTTTGCTTTACCAGACAAGCAGAAACCTATAAAAACTTTTTATCATTTATTTTTTGCCTTGGCTTCCAGGAAATTCATGATTAATTTAATTATAGTAATTATAGTAATTTGTATAACCCTAAAATTAGGATATCTTTATTTCCTCTTCCTTCTATTTAAAATTGACCTTACTTGTATTTATGTTGTAAAATGCCTCATCTTTTGTAAAAATAATGTATAAATTAATAAATTGAAGAAAACATAAGTTTCTCACACAGATTCTCAAGAAATTAGGAAAGCCTCACATACTGAATAGTGTGAAAAAATCAGAATAGTAGGGTTTGAACATATCTGCCTCCCCCTCTCCCTATCTACTAGCACATAAAAAAAGTGATAGTCATGATTCAAGAGGATATGATTCATGTCCCTTCCTCAACCAAACCTGGCATATACTGCCTGTGTAGATCACACCAGAAAGGACAAACCTGCAGAAATATAATTGTTACTAGTAACTAACAGCTAGCCCTCTCACCCCACCCTGCCAGAAACAAACCTGAAACTTCTCTGGCCATTTTATCCACTCTGGACTATTAATATTGGGAAATAGGAATTCTATAGGAACCAAGGCTTATGGCAGTATTGTGTGTGTCCAAGAAAGAGTTGAGTAAGAAGCACCTAGGAAGTTACCCAAACCTAGGAAACCTCTTTTATGTATATTAGATAACAGAGCAGCTAATGCTGAATGAGTTTGTTTTACCCAGGAACTAATTACTAGGATAAGCTACAGTGATTGAGTATAATGTAGTTTCAGATAGTGGTAGGCAAAATATATGAATACTAGATAAGACTAGATAAATTGTTCAAAAAATTTGTGCATAAGTGAGTTGTAGGTATATATCAAATTGCTTTACTGTTTCCTGAAAGCAATAAGGTGAGGAAAATTAGTAAATACTTCCTTTGTTTTGCCAACTATTTCACAGACTTGATCATTTTGATCCTAATCTATTTTGGATATGTAAGACCCTTTATTTAAAACCAGTATACTAACCCATAAACCACAGAGCCACTTTATAAGATACTTTATTTTTTTATTTTATTATTTATGCCTACAGCACCTGGTCTTCCTAGGTGGTCTCCCATCCAAGTACTAACCAGACCCAACCCTGCTTAGCTACCAAGATCAGCCAGGATTGGGCTTGTTCAGAGTGACATGGCTGTAGACCATGGACTGTGGCTCCACTGGGGCACGAACCCAGGACCTTCTGCATGTAAAGCAGACGTGCTAACCACTACACTATGGAACCACATCCATTACAAGATACTTTAAATATAGGATGCCAGTATTCACTGCCTTACCCTACTCATAACTCTTTTCTGATTTTAAAACTAGATGAATATGGATGTCGCAGTATTACATTTTAACCTAAAATACAGTTTTAGTTGCAGTATTACATTTTAACCTAAAATATAGTTTTAATTGTAAAAAGATTTAATAGTAATTTTCATTTCTATATAGGTGTGGTCTTTTTCTTGTTTTACATTTTGTAGCCAGAGTTTTAAGACTGTCATTTCTGATTTTCTTATTCCAAATCTTCTATTAGGAACTTAGCTCTCTGCTAAAATACTTTCCCTCAAAAACTCAATAAAATGTATGGTCTATGGTGTTTCCCAGCCTGAAAACTCATGTCGGTGTGTTAATATGAATAATCACTACCTTATTGATAGAATTCGATCAATACTGCTTTGAGTTAAAGTGCAGTTGTTTGATATTAATTAAATATTTTATTTTAAAAAATATTTCCTTTTGTAGAAATTTCTTTTGTGTCTTTCTGAAGATGAAAATATTCTTTTAGGATTCTTTCTTGTGCATTACTGGTTCTTATCTTGATAATCTAGTTCTATAATATATATTGTCCTTCAAAGCAACTTCTGCAGCCTTTGGGCAGTGAACATTAGAATTGGAACTATTGGTAGATAAAGTAAAAGGATGGATAACAGGGAATGCCATAAGAGAGAGTAAACTTTAACTAGAATGTTTGATTATTAGTTATTCATTAGCTTTATTCTTCCAGCATGTGAATAATGAGGATATGTTGTAGATACTCTTGTTTTCTACCATGATTATATGTTAAGCAATCATACTTAGTAATAAAATTTGAAGATAGTTAAATATTAGACCTTACGTGCCAAAACTTTGATCTTATGTGCTTTAGAAATATATAATACAGTTTAGAAACTATAGAAGCTTGTAGTTTAGAAAGTTTAGAAATATGTAATATAGTTAGAAATGTAAGACTCTTAGCCCGATGGATTGTTTTTATTAATAAGCATATCACTATAAAAATCTAAATATGCTTTAATGACCTATTTCTAGTCCTACAAATGAATCTCTTCTGGCCTATGACATATAGAGAGTTGAACAATCTTTTTACTTTCTGTTTCACTTATCTAGCCACCAAATTTAGTGGTTTTAAGTAATAACATTTTTTTTTTCCATGATTCTTTGCGCTGGCTGAACTCAGCCAGTCTATTTATGTGGCATTAGCTAGGATCACTCATGCACCTGAATTCAGCTGGGAGCTCAGCTGGGTTTGAAACATCCAAGATGGCTGGGGCGGCTGGAGTAGTCAGGGATTGTCTCAGCCTTTCTCTTCAGCAATGTAGTTGGACTTCATTGTGGCTCAGGGCTCTAAGAGGAAGTTATGAAGCTTCTTAAGTGCTAGGCTCATAACTTACACAGGATCTCTTGGCCATATTCTTATAAGGCCAGCTCTCAAAGAGAGCGGACATAGGAACTCTACCTCTTAATGGGAGAAGTGGCATGCAAGTACAGGAATGAGAAGGGATGATTGACAGCCATCTTTGCAGACAATTTACCATACTTACTATTATAGTTTTGAGATACAAAAACATTTTTAATCCTAAAATTGAAATAGCAGAAAATAACAATCATAGATATCTTTCTTTTTTGACCTGATTTTAGGTAGTGATAGTTCTTCCCTGCCAAATTAACAATAGCTATTTAGCTGAGTTATTTAGAACCACTAATTATCAGTAAACAAATAACATTTTTATATTTTTCTCTCTAGTATTGACTGTGCAGGTATTTTGAAACTTCGCAATTCAGATATAGAACTTCGAAAAGGAGAAACTGATATTGGCAGAAAGAATACTAGAGTACGACTTGTGTTTCGTGTACACATTCCACAGCCCAGTGGAAAAGTCCTTTCTCTGCAGACAGCTTCAATACCTGTTGAGTGCTGTAAGTGAGCTTGTGACAGTGTTTTAAAATTTTGTATAATAGGTCATTTTCTGTTTTGCTTATATTGTAGTATTTGGATCAAAAGTGTGAACTGATGCATGGAGTCCGGATAGCTGGTGTAATTTTCTTACATGGAAATAAGCCACTTGGTTAGGTGGGAAGAGTACTGATCTTAAAGTTAGAAAATGGTTTCTCATTATATTTTGACCCTAAGTAACTATGTGACTGTGGACAAAAATTCTCTTGACCACCACAATCTTCTTAACTGTAAATGAGGAAGGTAGACTTGATGACATCTTAGAATCAAATCATGAAGCTATGATTCTGATTCTGTCACTTGGTCATCTTTATTTCATTAAAATGTCAGCCTTCATGTTGGAAGATACCTGTCTCTGAAACCTGACACCTCAGCTATATAAAGATTTACAGGATTTTGTTTTGGGTTTTAAGGTTTGTTTGTTTTTTAACCCTAAATTTAATTACAACATCAGATTGGGAAAGTAAGTGCTTTTCCCCCTGATTTACAAAGGGAAGAAATGAAAAAAGCCCTAGAACCTGATATTTCAAACCCCGGAGAACTGTGGACCTCTAGCAGGTTAGCTGATAGGACTGAAATATTGAGACTGCTGTTTAGACCTTTAGCGTATAGACTTAGAAGTGTTTTAATTCCATGTCTTAATTTTGTATAGGAGGAAACTGTGGCACAAGTATCTCAAGTACTCATCCATGGTTACTTGCTTGTAAGAGACACTTGTGCCTAGAGCACAGGTTTTCTTAGTACTCTTTTGGTTGTATCATTTTATTTTGGTTATATCATACCTTTTTATTTCTGTTAATCATATGCATTTTTAATTTGAAATAACACCTGCTTAGCTGTCTTTCTGTGCCTCCTTTTGCTGTTCGCGGAATTGGAGTAAACTTTATAATTTCTCAATCACTAAGTAAATTCATGGTAGTAGAATTCACTGTAGAAATAATTTTTATATTAATTTTTAATTGCTAATACAGTTATATGGTACAAAATTCAAAAAGAATCTTAGAGAGAAAAGCAAATTTCCAACTCACCTAGTTTTTTTTTTTTTTTTTAAACACCTACAGCACCTAGGTGGTCTCCCAGTCAGGTACTAACCAGGCCTGACTCTGCTTCGCCTCCAAGATCAGACAAGATCAGGCATATTCAGGGTGGCACGGCTGTGGACTAGTTCTCCTTCTTAAAAGCAGTTATCATTGCCAATGTCTTTATTATCTTGCCACAGTATTTTGTTCCTGTATAAGGATATATATGTCTCTATTTTTAGCAAAATAATTTAAATAATTTAAGTTAGTAGAGTAGTTTGAGTTTTTTGAGATAAAGTTTCTCTGAAATATTTTCTATTTTTTCTTTTAGTTTATTAAATAAATATGTGATTATTGTTGAGAATATAGAACATGCAGAATGGTAAAAGAGTTGTATTAAAATCTTTCATAATAAAACTTCCCCAAGATAGTCACTATTAACCATTTTCTGGATTTTCTTTGCTTTTTTTTTTTTTGGTCTATACATATTTACATATTTTTTAGTTGGGCTTACCTTATACAGTTTTACATCTCATTTTGGTATTTTCACTTATAATGGGCATTTTCTCATATTGTTAAATATTCTTCAAAAATACTGTTTTTAACTCATAAATAATTTTTTTGTTATGACTATGCCATTTATCGAACACGTTAGCCATTTAGAGTACCTTTTGAATGTACCTTTGATGGCTAATTTCTATCATAAATATCTAAAATTTGAATTAGTCTACTTCTGAGCCCAGTCAATGCTTGTTTTTCATGCTCCTTCTCTGTGAGCCATTTGTAACTTAAGTAAGAGTATAAGTATTTTCTGAGATCTGGGTTGGTGCTCAGTACTTCCCAAGTGATAGTTGATTCTGAATCACAGGCTATCCCCTATGAAGAAATCTATTTTAACTGTTTCTTCAAATAGAGCAGGGATCCCAATTCACATACCTTTTGTGGCTTCGTATTAAAATAACTGGGAGAGACAAGAGCTGTAGTGAACTGGGAGAGTGTGCTTCTTCAAGATATTCGAGTTTAAATTTCTTCAAAATATTATTCTAGCCAAACAAAACACAGTTGACCCTCAAAGCCAATTTTCCACCCAAGCAATAGGACTGAAAGTAGACCTGTTTTCCAAATGTGAAGAAGAGTATTTAATCCACACTTTTTTCTTTTAATATAGAAAGAAACCTAATTATGTAGGCATTTGGCAAAAAGAAACCCTTAGAGGACCTAAGCAATCAAAAGAAATATAATCTATAGCTTGAAGCTCAAGCAGTTAAAAAGAAAGAAAGAAAGAAAGAAAAGACAGAAAATAGAGCAAGTTGAATTCAGTCAATGTCAGAGAAAGGTGGCACTAAAGTCATTGTTTATAATAAAGTTGTTAATTTAAAAAGTGATTTTCAAGCATTAAGAAAATTTGTTCAACTGCTCTGGGAATGGAGAATACAGTACATTATAGAAACATTTGCATCCATTTAAAAGAATTTGCTATTGAAATGTATGCTTCGTGTATGCTTCAGTTATTTACTTATTTAGAAAATTGTCCAGAATGGAATCCTGATGTCTCAATGATGATCTAGATATTTTCTTGATGAAAAGGCTTCTTGTCTTCATCTTTTAGAAACTTCTCTTCTTTTAATTGTATGCAACATAATTACACATATTTGGATTTAATTTCCTTTTTATAATTATATTAGATTTATCAATTTTAACAGACAATTATAGGCAAGAAATGAATTAAAGACAAGGTAAAAAGAAAAATTGGATGAGGCGAATGTGTTGGAGTCAATATGAAGTTGCAGGCATTAATTAATTTCTCTTTATCAGTTGGTTTTGTTATACTTATAGTCTAAGAAGATAATTTAGAACTCACATAAATCTAATAAATCTGTATTGTTTTTTAAATAACATTTTAGTAGATATTGTTACCATTGTTTTGAATTGTAAAAGCTCAGAGTTTGCTTCTCTTTATTTTCATTTGATAGCTTGAATTTGTCATTTATATATGAAAAATTATAAACTAATATTTTGTTTCTTCTCAACTCTTTGAAAACAAAACAGCCCAGAGGTCTGCTCAAGAACTTCCTCATATTGAGAAGTACAGTATCAACAGTTGTTCTGTAAATGGAGGTCATGAAATGGTTGTGACTGGATCTAATTTTCTTCCAGAATCAAAAATCATTTTTCTTGAAAAAGGACAAGGTAAATAATATAAGATTTGAATTGATTGACCTCAAACTAAGGGACAAAAGGGTGAAATAAATTATTCAGATATTTCACTGACATTATTCACAAAATAGTTTTCCTAAAGCTATAGGCATCATTTATGCAGATTTTATTTTAAACCAAACATTTATTACATTTTCATGTAAATGTTAAGTTTTCATTAAGGATGTCTCAGAGTAGAAGAATCCCCCAAACATATGTCACACAGAAACTTGGACACAATGCTTAGAGCAGCATTATTCATAATAGCCAAAAAAAGGGAAGCAATCCAAGAGCAAATCAGCTGATAAATGGATTAACCAAATGTAATGTATCCGTACAATGATGAGCTATTCTTCAGCCATAAAAAAGCATAAAGTAGTGATGCCTGCTACAACATGGATGAACCTTGAAAACATTGTGCTAAGTCAAAGAATCCAGCACAGAATGTCCAGAATCAGCAATTTATAAGAGACAGAAAGTAGGTTAGGGGTTGTGAGAGGTTAAAGGGAGGTGTCGATGGGGAGCGACTGCTAATGGGTGTGGGGTTTCTGGAATTAGTGGTGGTGGTTGTAGAGATCAGTGAGTATACTAAAAACCCCTGAATTGTATGATTTAAAAGGGTGAATTTTATGTGTTTTATGTAATTATATAAATTACATCTTAATTTTAGAAAAGTAGAAAAATCCTATGTCAGGGTGTTTTAGCCCTTCTTGAGCATATTTAAAATATTTTTGTACCAGTTATTTCCTCTCTCATATCTTTCTAAGCATTTAAAAAATGTGAAATGAAATGCCATTCTTATAAGAATAATATAGCAAATACTCCTACTTACTACCCAGTTTAAGAAATAAGACATTTACCTTTGAAAGCCTCTTGATGCCCCTTCCCAAATGGATCCCTCTCTTGAATCAATCCTTGTTTTTCTTTATATTTTATTTTATATATTTTCCCCTGTTTTTGGACTTTATGTAATATTGCATGTATTCTTCTGAAAATGTTTTTTTAGAGATCAAGATTAATGTTTTAAGAATGATCCATGTAACTGAAGATCTTTTCACTGTATGTAGTTTCACTGTATGAATGTGCCTCTATTTATTACCCATCCTCTCACTAGATATGTGGGCCATATTTTTTTTTTGGCACTGCCAAACAATAGCTAACAATGCTGCTATGAGCCTGGAGGACTAGGTAAGAATGTCATTATTCTTAAATTTTGTTAATTCAGTAGGTGTATCTTGAGCTTTGGATTTGAATTTCCCTCTTATCTATTGAGGTTGTTATGGGCCATTTATGTTTCCTTTTTTGTATAATACTTGTTCAAGTCTTTGCCTATTTTTTTCCATTAAGTCAATTATTATTTATCGATTTGTATTCTGGATATCAAAGTGAGTTGAGGGAAATGCTGCATCTTTTCCCACTTTCCAAAAATGTTTGTGTCATGTAGTCTGACCTTCCTTTGAACACCTGGTAGAGCCCACCTCTGAAACCTTCTGGGTTGGGAGCTGTCTTTATGGGGAGATACAGTTTCTGCTATAATTCTCTTTGTACTTATAGGACCACTTAGGTTTACTTCTTCTTGAGTTAGTTTTGGTGATTTATATATTCCAGGTGAATAGAAAAACACATTCCTCGTGTGTTTCTCCTTTACTCTCATACTACCACACTCAAAATACTTCTGACACCAGATATGTGGGTTTTCAGTACATCAAGCAATTCTTCGGCACCAACTGTCTATCCTTAATTCAGTTTAATTCTGAAACTAACTGGAGTTAGTGCAGACCCCACAGACTAAAGCCTCAGTCCCATAAGAATACCCCCCACTTCAGATGCCAGTTGAAAGTAGTAGTTCCCCAGGTTGCCCATAACTTCTGCCTGACATGGCTACAAATCAGAGGTTCCCAAGACCCCCTTCCTGGATTTAATCATTTGGTAGAACAGCTCAGCAGAACTCATGAAAATGTACTTATGTTTACCAGTTTATTATTTAAAAGATACAAAAAAGGATACAGATAAACATCCTCATGGAAGAGATACGTAGAGTAAGGTACGAAGGGAGGGGCGAAAAGCTTCTGTGCCCTCCACTGGCACAACACTCTTCCAGCAACACAGAACACCATAGTTTTAGGATTTTTATGGAGTCTTCATCACATTATTATTCCATTTCTAGCCCTTCTACCCTCTCTGGAGAATGGGGGTGAGCCTAAAAGTTCCAAGTTTCTAATTATGGCTTGGTCTTTCTAGTAACCAACCTTCATCCAGGAGCACACCAAGAGTCACCTTTTAGAACAAAGATACTCCTATTACCCAGGAAATTCCAAGGGATTTAGGACTTCTACATCAGGAACCACCTTCAAACACCAAATATTAGAACCAAAGATGCTCCAGTGCTCTCAGTAGGAAATTACAAGGGTTTTAGGAACTCTATGCCAGGAATTGGAGACAGCGACTGATAAATATTTTTTCTATTATAACACACCAGTATTTTATGTATTTCATTCAAGCTTCCAAATTTATCGACATTAATTTGCTTATATTATTCTCTTTCTGCATCTAGAATTATATGCCTTCTAAAAAATTGTTTTTGTTATTGTTTGTGTTATCTCTTTTTTAATCAGTTTTTCCAGAATACTTGGCTTTATGGATCCTTTCAGTTGTTCATTTTCTGTTTCTCTAATTTCTATATTTTTCCTCCATTTCACTTTTTTTTTGGCTTAACATATTCTTTTAATTTAAATATTTAATGCATTTGTTTTTCATCCTTTTATCTTTTTTAAACTTAAGTATTTGAGGGTATACGTAACCCCATTACATATCTCTTACAATTTCTGTACGTCTTTTTCCACTGAATCCTTTTTCTTGGAGTTTAAATATGTTCAGATCTTCTCATCTTAAATATTCCCTTTCTCTGGACTCTTTCATCCTCATTAACTGTCATTTCATTTCTCTTTCATTTTTCATCCAGGCTCTCAAAAAACTAATCTCTCATCTACCTTCATTGCCTTACCTGCTACTTACTTTTTAATCCTTTGTCTTTTACTATATTAAAATCATAAACTCCTAAAAATTTGACAGCTATCCACTTAACACCCTTAATCTTCTTAACACCATTTTCTTTTTTGGCTTTTGTGTAATTGTATTTATCTGGTGCTCAGCACATCTTTAACTATGCCCACTCTTTTCTGGCCCTTAAATACAGATGTTTCCTAAGGTCTATATTCAGCTTTTTTTTTTTTTTTTTTTTCATTCTATTCCTTTGTTCAGGAAATTTCATCAGCTACCAAAGCTCTATCTATAGCCAAATTTTTTTTCTTCTAAATTTCTAACCTGCACTTTAAAATATTCACTTAATATTGCTACATAAGTGTTGCCACTGATACTTAATATGAAAAAATGTCAGACTTCACAAGCCAGTTCCTCAACTTCATTAATGTCAAGGCCTTCTTCTTCTTGGGCTGGAAACTATGTTTCCAACTTTCTTCTTTTGCTTAAAATTCACTTCCTTCCAACCCCTTCAGCCCTGACCAGTACTTGCCTGTCTTAAAGAAATATCAGTTCTATTTCACAGTTTAATTCATCAATTATGTGTGAAGTGATTGCTGTGTAAAAGATACTAGTCTAGGCGTTAGGGACATAATGATTAATAAAACCTTCAGGTTGCCTGCTTTGATAGAGCCTACATTCTGGTGGGAGAGCAGACAGTAAACATGTAAACAAATAAGTGAACAATATAATTCTCAGTAAAAAGGCTATGAAGTAAAAGGGTAAGTTGATAGTGTTGGAATAGTGAACTATTTATATCAGGTGGTCAAGGAATGTCCTTCTGCAAAGGTCATATATTAAGCAGAACAAAAAGTATGAGGAAGAGATAGAATCTCAAAGCTGTCCCTTTCCATTATAAAAATTCATTTGTGTTTGAATGTAATAAATATGTATGTATAAGGCAGTGTGATTATAGAATTCATTTTTTTTAACCCAGAGCTTTAAGAGCTTTTGGTTTAAACTGAATTATGTTATATGATGGCAGTTAACCTGCTTCTGGTGAGATTATAGCTGTGAATATGTAACTCCCATTTGGAAAGCACCTTCAATGATCCCTTCATTTTTTACGTTCCTTAGTGTGGCATTTAGGCCACAATCTGTTGCCTGTCTTTCCAGCCTCATTTCTTCCTGCTCCTTACCTCATACTTTATACTCTATTATTGCATCTGTGTGCAATGCCCGGTATCATGAAGTCTCTTGCCATCTTGCCTTTGCTCATGCTATCTCTTCTGCCTAAACTACCCTTCCCCCACATCATCTGAGTTCTGCTTTATATTTAAGCCTCAGTTCAAGAGCTCCTCAGGAAGCCTTTCTAGTGTCATACCCCCACCCCAAGACTATGTTAAGGACCCTGACCTCTGTGCTCTTGTTACTTCCAAAGTACATTTTTATTAACTAGTGTAACTACCACATTTTATTGTAATGAACTATTTGTATTTGCCTTTCATCCATAGACCGAAGATAGAATATCTTGTCTCCATTATCTCAGTAACCCAAAGTGCCTGGTACTTTGGGACCCAGCAAATGATTGCTGAACTGAACTATAATTCTAAGCAGGCATAGGATTTGTCTGTAGTGTCTCGTGCATAAGAATGGCCATCATCTAATTATTGGACTGGAAAATGATAGTCACAATCTGGAAGGATTTGATTGACTTTCTCCTGATATTGTCACAGTCCAGATGAAGAAGTCATGCTAGCTACGAAGATACTTGTATAGGTTAGTTACTAAACGAATGCCCATAACATAAAAAGACTGCTTTAGAATAGTTGCTCATCAGACTGGAGTGAGAGCTGTAGTAGTAGGTGTAGCTCTCACTTGGAATGAACAGACAGAAATGTGCTGGCCAGATCTTCAGGTAACACAAATCTGTAAAGCCTAGAAGCCTATTTTAGAAGACCAAGAAAATGAAGTCTAAAAAAGAGAAATTAACGAAACAAGGGGGAACCCAGCTGCATAAATGCACAGTGTGGTAGCTTGAGCTTGGCAATAGGAAATGTGGCAGACTGAGGGATACTTGCTGACCATACACTAAGTGTAAGAGAGAACATGGTGCGGCTGCCCTAGAAAACTTTCATCAACAGTGACACAGCATTTCCACACAGCGTGGCAAGAGCCTCAGTCACTCTCTATCATGCTGGGTCGTTTCCCACCTGGACTATTCAGTCTGGGGCCTGGTGCATTTAGAAAGAGGTGGTCAGACTGGAGGAGTGAAAGAAGAGTGATCAGCAAGGCTGAAATATGATATGCAGAACTAGGGATGCTAGTGAGCAGAAGAGGAGACATAGCCAAACATAGCTGCTTTTAAACATCTAACCTGTCTCAGAGAACCACTCAGGATTTTTGGGAGTAGTACTTAGACTAGTGGTTGGATACTATAAGGAGATAGATTTCCTCCATCACAAGGATTGTTCCAGCAGCAATTATTGTCCAAAGATGAAATGAGTTACTTGGTGAGGGAGTGAATTTCCTTTTTCATAAGACATACAAACAGAAGTTGGCCACAGCTTGGTGGAAGTGCTCTCAAAAGATTTTCAAGTATCACTTGGTAAAATAAACTCTGTGGGGCCTGCTGACTTGGGTAGGTCATTTTTTTCCCATAGGTACTCATTTTATTTTCATAATGGAAGTCAGAAAAAGTTTCTCTTTACCAGTAAATTTGTGATACTAAATACGTTAGATTTTGTTTATAATTTTGTGACTTGAATTACTTTTAACTGTAAATTGTTTCTTTCGACAGATGGACGACCTCAGTGGGAGGTAGAAGGGAAAATAATCAGGGAAAAATGTCAAGGGGTAAGAAATTTACCTTATTTTTTAAGGAATATTTAAGAAGTTTAATGAGAAAATTGAATAATGCTGCTTATGGTATAGATTATGAGTCTTATCTGTTTAGTAATAGAAAAGTAAAAAATTTTAGAAGTTTGGCTGAGATGCTTTCCTGATATTAAAATCGAGGCAAGATAAATAATTGGTATCTTTTTTGAGTACAGGAAAGGAGAAATTAGAAATGAAAGATTATTAGAAGTTTCTTAATGAAGTTATCATTAATTTATTTCTCTGAATTCAGTGAAGAAATCAAATAAAGATGATACATAGTGGGCAAAAAGTAGGAGGAGGACAAGCCCTAAGGAGTTTGTGTATTTAACACACTGTTCCAAGCTCTTCAGCATCAAGCCTTCCAGGGTTCAACACTGAAAGCTGTGGTCCCTTCCTGGTTGGAATGGATACAATGTTCTCTGGGGTAGAGAGTACCACTTCTCACAGTGTTCTCCAAAGATGGAGAAATTAGGCGAAGGACTGCAGTTGGCTTAGAGCTAAAAGTTTTCACCCTCCTTGTGTAAAATTACTTTTTATATGAATAAAAATTCTGTATATTGCCAATTTAGAACATTTTGAATATAAAATTTTAAATAAGGAATTTAAATTATAACTAAGGAAGTATTAAATAATAGACTTGTAGTTAAGACGTAGAATAACGTAATATTCAGTTGAACAAAGTATCTCACTACACAGTATATCAGACTTTATTTCTGCTATAACTAGAAACCCAACTGGGTGAGTAAAAAGCAGTTTTTTCTTTAATGGTTTACTTTAAAGAGCTTATTTCTGTTTAAGACTAAAGTCTCCATAGAATAAATCATCAGATGACTTATATGATCAGTTGATGTGCATAATGATCTATGATGGGAGGGCCTGGGTAGTAGATAAGACTCACAAGTAGTGCTGAGTTTAGCAGGTGCATTTCATTTTTAGTTCTGAGTGTAACACAATCTTGCTTTCCATGTTCCTTAGGCTCACATTGTCCTTGAAGTTCCTCCATATCATAACCTAGCAGTTACAACTGCAGTGCAGGTGCACTTTTATCTTTGCAATGGCAAGAGGAAAAAAAGCCAGTCTCAACGTTTTACTTACACACCAGGTACGAGGAATTGTGATGATTAACTATAGAGCTTTCTTTTGTAATGAATAAAAAGTTATTCAATGAATCCTATATTAGAATGTTCAAGATAGGATGCTTTATAATCAATAAAAATCCTAATATGTGCCTAATCTGTAAAGTTTGTGTTGACTTTAAATATTGGATGTGATATCAGTTGTTATTTTCTAGTGTTTTATTATAAGGAAATTACAAGTTTGAATGCAGATTTGAAGTCCGTTTTTCAGGAGCTACCAAAAATCACCAGCACTCCAGGAAGGGCAGGTGTTTCTGAATATGTGTGAACTCCCCTTGTGCCCTTAGAACTGCAAAAAATGAGCTTTAACAGGGAGATGACATGATCAAATTTGTGTTTCAAAAATCATATTCCCTATAATATATAAATGTATCAAATTAACATGTTGTATACCTTAAATATATATAATATTATATGTCAAATATATTCAGTAAATTAAAAAGTTAAAAGAAAATTACTTTTCCCATATTTCTTCTGTTTCTGTAAGATGTCAATGTCCCATTTAGACTTTTCTCAAATTATTAACTATGGGGAGTGAAAATTATATAGAAGACAAGATTAAAAAGGTGATTCAAATAGCTAGAGTGTTTTGAATGTACAGTAAAGAGAGCATAAATGGTAAAGAATAGCAGGTTTTTGAGAAATTTGAGGGGATAGGATTTAAAATATGGACGTTGGAATGGGCCTTAGATGGGAGGAAGGACAGGAGAGAAAGAAGATGAACAAGATGGATATGATTAAGATGGTTTGTAATTTATTATTGGAGAATTTAGGGAGTTTCAATATGGTATCAATTTTTTTTTTTCTATAAAGAATGATATGAAGTATGTTATGAGCAGAAGAGAGAGTAGTGATTTGGCAGTTTGAAGAGTATGGAGAAGTTTGATATTGTAAAGACAGCAACTAAAGAGATATAGTCCAAGAGCATTAACAAATGCTGTCGAGATGGAGAACAATAAAGTCTAACCTGAATAATAAAGGAGAGGGCTCCCGGGATTGGGAGGAAAAAAAAAAGCAATAGTGTCAACAGATTAGAGAGTTTTATTACCACCTTCATAGTGGTAGTAATTGAACAGATAAACAGAAGGAGAGAGTATGATGCCTTTACATTAACAGGCTGTGAATTGAGAGGACAATATAAAGGCAGAAGCTTAGAGGGCATTATATGTGAGAATGGAAATCAATAGGACCCCAGAGCGCAGAGAGAATATTGGATTGGACTACAGCTGTCATCACTGGCCTTATGGTTGACAGAATACAAATCAGGTGGCACATGCTAACAGAAGGAAGAATGGTGGACACACATGAGCGTTTGGACAGACCTTACTCTGGTTGATTACTGTCTTTTCTCTGTAGCATTTGGCTTTTTTCATTTTTTTCTAAAATGAAATTTTGAATAAAATTTTTATAAAAGCAAATACATTACTGTGAATTTAAAAAAAAGACAAGTTGAAAAAATATTTTAAAACACCCAAATTCTCTTTTACTCTGAAACTATCATTCTCTCCTTTTAGATCCTTTTGATCCAAATATAGACACTTTTAAAAAATAGAAATGGAACCATACCACATATACTAATTTTGTAACATGAACATTTTTATTTTCCTTATCAGCAGATAGAGTTTTGTAGAATTTGAATGGCTTCTTAGTATTTTAGTGTATGACCCTGTCTTTGTTATGTTAGAGTTATTTTGCTTGTCTTATTAATTTGTATGAATTCTTTATATTGAAGGTTTTAGCCTTTTGTTTATGTTTTGTGGCAAATAATCTCTTTCAAAATTTTACTTATAAAAATTTTAGATATTCATAGTTGCTTGTTTTTAATTAAAGAATTTGTCAATTTGTTACTATTTTGGCAATCTCCTAGTAATAGAGATTGACCAACATCAGTGTGCAATAGAAAAATAATCATTAATTGCAAATGGATGATTCTTTTAAGCTTTCTAAAATTAAAAATGGTATTTAGCATTACTTGTCCCACAATCAGTTTACTTTACAAAAGGAAGACAGTAAATAGAGCTCAGAGCTCTTCCCTAGTGGTACTGCCTGAACAACTTCTTAGCCTCTAGCTTCAGAGCTTCTGATAGGGGAGCCCCCACCCCCCACCCCCACTCCCACCCCAGCATCCCTGAAGCTGTTGAGGGAATGGATCTCCCTCTGAGGCTCAGCAGAAGTTAATACAGGAGGTACCATCTGAGCTTTGGTTTTGGAATAATGGGGCTTTTAGGGGCAGCGTTAGAGCCAAACTCTTGTGTATAATATTTTGCCTGTTGGAAAATATATTCTGTGTTCTGAGTAGCGGACTGGACAAATTGACTTTTGGATTATGGTCGTTTCAATTGGGAGGGGAAACTTGCCTTATAATCAGGAGATCAGGTCTCAGTTCTATCATAAACAGATTAACCTCTCCATAAAATCAGGATGTGTGACCAAAGCATAACTTTCAAATTGTTTAAATTATTTTATTATTCATATAAAATTTTATGCAAAAAGCCAATATATTTTAAAAAAAAAAAAAAAAAGGGAAGAAGAAAGCAAGCTTAGGTGCTCTGTTTATACTGGAAGAGGAAATCCAGAATCCAGAGAGCTCCTACTCTTCCACATCCACTGTTTGAAGAGGAGTATGAGGCTTCTCATGGTTTGAAAACCACAAGACCAGTTGATTTTTTTTTTTTCTGGATCCTTCTATCCATCAACATTTTAAATTTGAAAATGATCAAAAGGTAGAATTAATCTGTTTCTAAAATTCAACTCATTCTATATATTGTAAGATCTCTTAAACAATATTTCCTTCCAAACAAGAATGAATTACCATAGGCCTGCAGTGAAGACTTCTTTTTGGTCAGGTTGGAGTCTGAATCCCTTACAGACAAAAAAGTGATACTTGATTTGGCAGAGTGGAGATACATTTGATTTAGCAAAGCAGAACTCTCAATCTTCGTACCCAGATGTGGGTCAGGACCATAGAAACAGGAATTGGATCATGCAAAAAAGATGGATGTTATGCTATAGTTTTTAATCCTTCTGTATCCTTTTTAGTGCATGATAACCCAGCACTTGTGTAACCAAGACTCCCACCTGCTCCATTCAGAATTAATTAAGGGATGAGAGTAGGCTTTCTTGGATATTCTCCCTCCTTCTATAGAAATGTAACTCTGGGTATAGGATTCACTGTGGCTTTCCTGGAACCAGAGTAAGAGCTAAAGTAGAAGACAGAAAACAAGAATCTAGTGGTCCAGGGAGAAAGTTCTAGTTCTGGCAAAGTCAGAATAAAAATAAGTACATTAAGATAGATAGATAGATACATACATACATATAGATACATACATACATACATACATTAAGACTTTAGATAGGTTGGGAGCTGGTAGACACAGTGAACCATACTTGGTACACCTGAGCAAGAATCAGGAACTAGGTAGAGGACTATGTCAGGACTATGAGCATTGTGGCAGAAGCCATAAGAAGATTGTCGAAATACCTTTCTCTCTTGTCCTTGGGGTTGTTGGCTCACCAGTTGCCAGATTTAGAAGCTAAAATGCTTGAATGATGAGCCCATTCTGTTCTTACTAGGAAGCCAGAGTAAAGTGTAGAACTCAAATGCACCCCTAAACGTTTCTATAATAAAATATACTATCAGGGCTGTCTTAATTCATTTCCTCGGATTGAGACCATACTTATGTGAAGAGATTTGTGCTTGGCAAGGGTTTGGTAAATGGTCACATGAGGTTTGACCTTGCTTTGGGTCTCATAGTTATTTTCTTTTGACATAAAATGAGATTCAGTTGGCCTCTGCATCTGTGGACTCCCAACCTCAGATCGAAATGGTTTAGGTATTTATTGAAAAAAATTCATGTGTAAGTGGACCAACACAGTTTGAATCTGTGTTGTTCAAGGGTCAACTGTACTTCTATTTTGTGAAGAGCATGAGATTTTTAATTTTGTTATTTAATAAGTAGTACAAACACGGAAGGAACAATGAGATGCGAATTAAGGGAAAATTATTTTAAAAGAGTTGTAATACTTCACTAAGAGGCTAAAATAGATAATTTCTAGAAAAGTTGAAGTACTTGCCAAGAGAAACAATGAAATCACTTGTTTTGACACATAATTAAGTGATAGTTCTTTTGTATTTTGATATACATATTAAACAAAATAAACAAAATGCATTGATTCCTACTTCGATGCTTTGAGTATCCTTTTATCAGGTAGACTCATTCTAAATCATAAATCTGCTACTTTTTTTGATAAAGGATAATGGCTGGTATTCATAGCCTCTGCTTTGCTTGATGGAATGATGAAGTGAAATTTTCATTCGTAATACACTGTATTGAAGTGCTTAAAAGCATGGACCTTTTTTTTTTTTTAACTTTCATACTTTTAAAGCAAGAATTACTACTGTTTGTCTTATGCTTACTGATTTCACATATTTTATATTATCTGCCTTCCCTGAAAGCATTTGAGTTTTCAACCCCTGACTTGGATTTGTGCTGCAGTTGTGTAGCCTGGAATGAAGGTCTTTAAATAATTTTTTTTGTATTATGTAATAACATTTGCTTTAATGATATTCTTTTCAGTTTTGATGAAGCAAGAACACAGGGAAGATATTGACTTGTCTTCAGTTCCATCATTGCCCGTGCCTCATCCTGCCCAGACCCAGAGACCTTCCTCAGATACAGGACACCCATGTGACAGTGTACTGTCAGTACAGAGAAGCTTGGTTTGTCCCATCCAGCAAACATACACATCCTTGGTAACCTCATCCCATCTGCCACAGTTGCAGTGTAGGGATGAAAGTTCTGGTAAAGAACAGCATATGATACCTTCTTCAGTCATGCACCAGCCTTTTCAAGTCACATCAACACCTCCTGTGGGGTCTTCCTATCAGCCTATGCAAACTAATGTGTACAATGGACCAACTTGTCTTCCTATTAATGCTGCCTCTAGTCAAGAATTTGATCCAGTTTTGTTTCAGCAGGCTGCCGTTCTTCCTAATTTAATAAATCTTGGCTGCCAACCGCCATCATCCATACCTTTTCATTCTTCAAATTCAGGCTCAACAGGACATCTCTTAGCCCACACACCTCATTCTGTGCCGACCCTGCCTCATCTACAGTCAATGGGATACCATTGCCCAAATACTGGACAAAGATCTCTTTCTTCTCCAGTGGCTGACCAGGTCACAGGTCAGACTTCCCCTCAGTTACAGTCCATTACATATGTTCCTTCACTATCAGGGTCTGCTGCAACAGTTTCCCCAGCAGTTTCTTATCCCTTGGCCAGTTCACCACTTTCTGGACCACCATCTCCTCAGCTACAGCCTATGCCTTACCAATCTCCTAGCTCAGGAACTGCCTCATCACCAACTCTAGCCACCAGAATGCATTCTGGACAGCATTCAGCTCAAGCACAAAGTACAGGCCAGGGAAGTCTTTCTGCACCTTCAACCTTAATGTGTCACAGTTTGTGTGATCCAGCTTCATTTCCATCCGATGAGGCAATTATAAACATTAAACCTGAACCTGAAGAGCAGGAACCTAACTTTTCAACAATTGGTCTACAGGACATCACTTTAGATGATGGTAAGTTCATCTTTATGTTCTTAAAGCAGTGGAGATCCAAGAACTTGCTTCTCTAAGTCATGAAAAAGCTACATGGATTACTTATTGGCATATGATTGGGCTTTCTGATAAGTGTTGTTACTAGAAATATGTTAATATATGACTTGGAGAATGGACATGAAAATCTATGTTTTAAAGTCTGTTTGACCACTTATTTCTGTTCCAAAGTATGAGACCTTGAGTGGTAACCTACCACCGATTTGTGATGGAACTGAAGACATGAGATTTATTGGGCATCTTTTCTTTTAGAACATATGTGGAATTTGGGGGTGTTAATTCAGTAAACATTGCTGAATGCCATCCATTTGCAGGGCAAGAGTTAGATACTGGGAATTCTAGGAACATATTAAGATAGAGTTCTTATCTTTGAGGAGACACATAAGAACCTGCTCCTCTGTGGCCTTGCCAGCTTGCCAAGTCAGACAGTGGTAATAGTATAAGACCAGACTGGTTTGCTACTGCTGGTACAGCTGTTGGCACCAGGATAAAAAAAAAAAAATGTTATTTATATAAATGCAGCAAGTTAGTACATAGACCTGTGTTTTTATGAAATTAATAAATTGGAGAACAAACTTTAGAATATTAATTATTTTATAATTGAAAATCAAGATAGGATTGTTAGGTAATAATTTTTTAAGACTTATTCTTGACTTTATCATTTATATGATAGTGAAATTTTGTCTAAGTAGGAATTCAGTGAAAGTTACCTGTAAGTTTTACAATACGAAAATTCTGAAGATTCTGAAACATAGATATAGAATTTTAATTCTCTCTCTGATTCTGTTTAATTATAGAAAAGTAATTCTAACTCAGCCATCTCCTTTACGTACCTAGAGAAACTAAGTGTACTACTTAGTTGTAAAACTGGTATTAAACCTCAAATTCCCGGTATGAAGGGAAAGGAAGGGAATAAACTGTGCCACCCCCTCCCAGGTCTTTACCGTCAGAGCAGTACACAACTATCAGTGCAGCAGGTCTGAGTCACTTATAATCAGAATATAAGAGAAGCACATTAGGAGATCAGCAGAGAGATGTGACAGAGTCCATGAGAAGGATTCAGCAAGTCTTCTTTGAGCTGAGTCTTGGAGAATGAGTATATGTTTTCAAAAATGAGGATCAGAGGCCAAATCAGACAACATAAGCAGAAGCGTGGAGTTGAGTCTGGTAAAGTATGATTGTCTGTGGCTGGCGGGCAAATGGCATAGTAAAGGACGGCTTTCAAAGCCACAGGGGGATGTGGCAGGTCATTTGTGTGTAAATAGTAGATATCTGTATAAACTGAAGCAACACCTTCAGTTTACATAACATTTTCCTATTCCTCACTAATCCTCTCCCTCTGAGGTAGATAGTGACTTTTAAAGAATTGGACTTTCTGAAGATTACACACTCACTAGTAAGTAGAGCTGAGACTGGAATTGGATCTTTTCAGTCTAGTCTTTTTCTTGCAGCAGCACCGCAGCTGCCTCCCAGCAACAGCAGGCTATGGTGGTTAGAACTCTGTGCTAAAGGGGATCCTTCAAGTTTTTTTAATTCCTAGAGAATAGTGGAACATTCTCCATGAATATGTGTGCAGAATTTCACTACACAAATGCATGTTCACAAGTGCATCTGATCTGTCACACTTATATTGGGAATGCTTGAAGGCTCTGTTATTAAGTGTTCTCTTTATGCACAGCTGACACAAGTGTCACTGCTTGCTTAATAATGATGAACACCAGGTATAGAGGAGGCTACTACTTTGATACAAAACAAATTTGAAAATAAATAAAGGCTGGCGGTGAACACACTATGCAATATGTATATATCTGCCTTACTGCTAAATTATACACCTGAAGCTTGCTGGATTTCGTTAACTAATGTCACTATAATAAAAAAAATTTTAATAAAAAATTTAAAAATATCATTTTGAGCACAAAAATAAATAAATAAAGGCTTTTCTGAATAGACAGAGCCTTTCAAAATGTTACCTATTCATTCTTTTGGCAGTTTTAGACTATTCATAGTGCTTTCAAGGTTTATATTTAGAATTTTAATCACTGAAACAAAGGGTGAGACCTTGAGTGATAATTTACCACCCATTTGTGATGAAATTGAAGACGTGAGATTTATTGAGCAGGCCTCAAAGGGTATTCCAGCTCATTTTCTTTCCAAATGAAGACTTTTTGTTTCCTTCTAAAAGAGACCAAAGCTGGAACCTGCTCTTTCTAATTTATCACAGATTGAGTGGGGTTCTTGGAGGGTCGGGGGTAGCAAATTGGAACTAATAGAAAGCTTTGGTGGAAATTTTATTTCACCTTTTTAATATGTGAAGATGTGTTGCAAAAACAGTCTGGAAAGATGAGATCTCTGAGAGCAGGTATAAAAGCGATTTCATTTTCGCTCCATTCAACGCGTAGGGCACAAGATCAAGAAAAGTTCTCAGATTGTAGCTCCACAGTGGACAAGGATTGGCTATTGAATTCCCTCATTGCCACCTGTCAGTAAACTTGATAGAAGCTGAGTGGTGCTAGCAGTAATTAAAAGGGGTGGGGAGACCTAAAATGCCCTCCTGGGCACCTTGAATTATTAGATGTATAATTTTTTAAAATTGTATTTTTGATGCTAGAACTCTAAAGTGAATTTCTGATATTTGCCAATTGATTCGCTGATTATATTATTTTGATTTGCCTTTGAAAGTGAAATACTAGATGCTTAGAAAATCCTATAGTTTTTCAAAGTTTTAATATCAATTTATTTAAAAACAACATACCTCATAGGTCTTGAATGTCTTAGTACTTCAATGCCTCCTTTCTGGCTAGCTTTAAAAGTAAGCCATAAAACATGCCAAAAAGGATTAGAAGCACTGTCAATGTAAGAAATGTCTAAACCTGTAGAGAATTTTTATGAGTTCATTGGAACCAAACTTATGACATATGCCTGGAAGCGAGATTTCAGATGTTTCTGAGGTTAACAGTTTTGCAGCTTCTTTTATGCATTTGAAATTAAGGATGGAATATACATGGAAGATTGGAGGAAGCAAGGAAGGGATTGGATTATAAGATAGTTAATAAGATTATGTGCTCTCTTGAGGGTTAATACCTCCTAGGGGAATTACTTCTGGCATTTCACAGGTGTGTTAACCTAGATGCACAAGAACCAAGAACAGAGCTGGCCTAAATCTTTTCACTAAAGAAGTTACAGACCTCTGGGGCATGACTATGACCTGTCCATTTAGGAATTTATGATCAGATCACCCTGTGACGTTATTTTCCATAGAATACCCCCCACCCCCCCGCTCTTTTTTTGTCCATAGCACTTAAAGTGAACTTTGCAGTTAGCTCAAGTTTTTATTTTATTTTAACTTTTCTATATTGGGTTAGTATTAAGTACAAAGTAGTTTCTACTCTATAACCAGAGGGAGGACACAAGTAATTTTTTTTTAATTTGTGCTATACTAGTTAAATATATTTGTCATTTAATCCTAATAACTTTTATTAATCCTGTTTGTTTTATATTTGTTTACCCCCCCCTTTTTTTTTACCAAGTTAAAAGTTAAAACATGAAATATCCTTTTTATTTTTGAAGTTTTAAGTAGGATAGAGTGGTCAGGAATCATTCAAGTTTTACTTGACTTATTTTTAGAAATGTGGGCATTAACACCTTAATTTTTTATTACAAATTCAGTGAGATTTAATAGAGAAGATACTAGTGCACCTCAGCTCAGAAATCAAAGACCTATAGAGCTGGAAATACCCTAATTCAGCTCCCTCATTTTATAGATAAAGAATCTGAGTTTTACGTAGTCTAAGGTATTCATCCAGGGTAACACACTGCGTTAACAGCAGAGTAAAGACTAAAACCCACATCTCCTCACTCTTAATCAGTACCCTAGGAGTTTTTCCAGTATCTGCAGTCATGTTTCTCAGCAGTCTGTAGGTTGAGACTACAGGTGTAGAGCAAGTAGGATAGGTGAAATGTCATTTTCTCCATAGAGCCTTAGTTTGTGAGAGGTCAGGGCAATCATAAATAAGATTATAGATGAAGTTTTAAAGTCTCTACTCCATTTTCCTCTTTCATACCAGAGTTCATCCTCTGGTATTCCTAGTGATACTGTATTCCTGTGTGTCTCTTCCTTGCCAGCCTCTTTGGAACATCTCAGGGCCTTTGAGTTCCAGCTGCCCTTGTTTTATATGGGCTCTGATGCCTCTGGGTTCATGTAGAACAAATCTAATCCTTCTTCTGTAATACCCTTTCACATGTGTGAAATCTTGGTCTCCTTCCCAGTCTTAAAAACACTCCAGCAACTGCACCCTTCCCTGACCCCCACCGACGTTGTAGTTCCTCTCTCCTTAACCCTGGTGTCTTGTTTTAGTTCCTTTTCATAGTGCATTTTCCAGAAGGGAATACACACTAGCCATCTTGGAGTGGATTGGGATTGTCACCGTCCTTGATCAGATTTTATCATTGTGGCCTAAGGTCAGGGGATGTTCTTAGCTCCATCTTGCTGTTGATTTAGTGAGTCATAAATACTGCTAAATCACAACCTTTCTCTCCCCCTGCCCATCCCTATGGCTTCTTACATATGTCCTTTTTGGAACCTAAGATTAAACTTTAAAATTATCCTTGTTCAGTTTCATTGAGGTAATTTTGGCCCCTCATATAAACCTTCCAAACTCAGAAGAGTCCCAAAAGCATTTCTTTGTTTCAAAATAGTGTGGCTTCCTCCTCACTGGGATTCCTCAGAGTAATAACAGCAGAATGCCAACCTTTACCAAGTTGTGTTCTCTTTTGAGCAGTCCTCTTGGAAGGGGCATTATTCAAAACTATTTTACTGTTTTCTCTTTTCTTTGCTACCTAGATCTACCATTGCCCCTGCTTGGAAAGTGTGTCTACACCTATAAAATTATCAGTTTTTCCTCATATGTTACAATTTATATGCCTGGAACTATAATTTTCCCTAAAAATTTCTGTGCGTTATAGTGTGTATGGCCTAGTTTTGGGACCAAATGATATACATTAAAATAGTACAGAAACAGAGAAATTGTCACAGCTGTGTGTTAAGCATTTTAATTAGGATTATAGTATTGTTAAACTAGACTGTCTTAGACCTTTAAATATAGGTCCATTTAATTTGTGATTGAGCTAACTGAATCCATTTACAACTTTCCATTAGAGTCCCTAAGTTTCTACTTGTCTTCCTTTGTTCACAAACTAACAGAGCTGCAGCTGCAGCTCTTCAGGAGAGAAGAGGGTACATGTTAAATTTAGCTTGACCTGATGCTGTGGTGAAAACTGACACTGCCACTTGCAGGCTCTGTGCAGTAACATGCTGATCCTGAATGTAGGGCAATTGCTAATTCGACTGTAAACAGGGACTCTAGACACTACTTCAGCTGCTGCAGTTCTGTATATAAGTGACAAGCAGAAGAGCCTGCTTTCAAGTAGCAAGGGCATGATAAACACAAGATTCAGGTGGTTTGGATGAGGGAAGCGGGAGGCTGGTACAGAGGAGCAGAAAGGTAAATATTGTCAGTACTGTTCAACCTGTTGAATACTCATTTCACTGGTATTTATTGTATTTAAATAAATAAAAGAAAGCCATGCACAGGCAGTGGTGAGAGTGTATCACAAATGAAGTATTATAATTAATCTCTTTTGGAGCCCTGAGGTGGAGAGAGGTAGATAATACTGAACTTTCTCCTTTAAATGGGATTCTGGGTAACTCACAAATCCTCTTCTGGGAAGTATGTGTGTACCATCTAGCCTTAAACATATTTGTAATAAATAATTCCAGAGGTAGAAAGGCCCATCCCATAAATAATGTTCACATAGGCTTTGGATCATGGCTCACATGGAATGGACCGTGGTAGAGATTCAGGACCTTAGATGCAACCTCTTAGACATATATAATAAGAAAATTTTCAGACCCAGTGAAGCAAAGGCAGACATTTGAGAAGATAAATCTTTTATTTCATATATCAAGTGTGTCTGTGTATCTCCATGACATAAATTAATTGTACCCCATTTGAACAAAAATTTTTCTTTGAATCAACTTGACATTAAAATTTATATGTAAGTGATGAAAAATCCAAGAGAGGCTACCACTAAATAATCAACATATCACAGCATATTAAAAGTCTTCAAAATAAGTTCACTTCAAAAGTATATTTTAAGAATAATTAATAAATTATGGTTACTCTTTCTTGATAATAAAACTCACATTTTTTGAG
>NW_006434825.1:12047206-12066774 GCF_000325575.1 Pteropus alecto
TTTTATTTTTAGATGTGTCTCAGAGTGTAAGCACTTTCCCAGTGTTATATTGCCACAAACACTGGGACTGGCATTTGAATCCAGGTTTGTCTGAAATTTAGATTGTCTCACGTGTGTTTAGTGGTTTCTGCAATAGCTATAATTGATTATAGAATCTCACTTCTATTAACAAAATATAGTCTTTATGCTTGTCTGCCATATGTAAGACACAAAGCCAGTGTCTAAAGATATATTCTACTTTACAATTTTTATCTTGTATTTGAGTCCCTTTGAAGATGGAACATTAAAGGGATAAAATATTTTAAATAAGAGATAAATAATTTTAGGCTCACCAGTTCAGCTTTGTGGTTTTGTAGCAATTCTCTGGCTTTGCATTATAAGGTTACATCTTGCCAGGGATCTTAGCTTTTGACAGAACTTAGATAAATATATTCAAACAGTTCTTTTCTGATAGAACTTTTCTGACTCCCCACCACCACCACTACCACCACCCATTTCTAAAGCCTACCATTAGCCTGTCTACCTGGGCGGGAGGAAGAGAGTAACTCTTAATTCCGGTGGAATATAGGTGAGGGTTGAGAGTGATGATTACAGGATTAGCTTTACATCTATAAGAATGTGGAACAAATTAAGTCCCTTATAATTATCTTCTGTATTTAAAAACATCTGTAGATGATTTTATGTAGAATGGAATTTTTTAAGTTTTATTTTATTTGGGTTTCCTAAGGTAATCATTAGTTTTTAAAAAATTCATGCACTCATGTGTTAAAAATACTAAAGGTACAACAAAGTGCATAGTGAAAGTCTCTCTTCTAGGTACCCAGTTGTCCTCAGTATGGGCAGTTGGAGTTAACAATTTTTTGGCTGTCACTCCAGAGCTATATTATGCATTTATAGCAATTATATATATTTTTTCCTTATTTTTACTAGCATATTATGTGCACTGTTATACATTTTGCTTTTTCCATATATTGAATCTTGGAAATTTTTCTATGCTGTAACGTGAAAGAACTTTGTGAAAGATTTTTTAGTAGACTATTCATAAAATATTCTATGAAGCATTTCATTATATAGCTGTACCTTATCTATTTAGCAAGTACAGTGAATAACATTTTACAAATGTCATTTCCCATCTTTTTATAGACATCTGTGTATGTATGTATATATGATAAATGTGTAGAAGTAAGATTGCTAGACCAGTATTTTGAGAAAGATTGCCAGATTGTTCTCCATAAAGGTTGTAACAGTTTACATCGCCACTGGCATTGTAAGAGAGTGATTATTTCTCTCATGCCTTCACCGAGTCATTCTTTTATAAAACATCTTATTATTTGCCAGTGGGATAGGTGGCAAATAGCTTCTCAGTACAATTTTAATTTGCAGTTCGTGTAGGAGTAAGGATGTGTACCTTTTCATATGCTTAAGAGAAAATCTTTATCACAAATCTGTAATCTCTGTTGTTATTTGCTTACTTTTCTATTAGATTATTGATCCATTTCTTATTGATTTATAGAATATAGAAACCCTAGAATGAACCTTTTGGTTTCATTAGCTCATTGACCTGCGAGTTAGTTTTCCCCCCAGTGTGTCATGACTTTTGCCATGAAGAATTTTTTTTACATTTATGTAACTTGTGAATCTTTTATCTCTCATAACTTCTGTTACTTTTATGATTTTATAAATCTTTCATCCATCAGGAGTTTATTTTGGTGGAAAATATGAGGAATGGATCCAATTTTAATTTTTTCAGATGGCTACCTAGTTGTCCAAACATTGTTTATTAAATAACCAATATTTTTCCCACTTGATTTCAGATATCTACTTTATCATATACTTAACTTCTCTGTATATTTGGCTCTATCATCAGACCATCTCACAATAGGAAATTTTAATGTTAAATATTTTCCCTTGCATCAGAAGTACAGTAGTGTGGGTGAAAAAAACACATAATCTTGTTAGCCCCGTCTTTATAATATTACCAGTACTTTTTATAATGCAGCATTGATTTATATAACATGAATCATTACAAATATAGTTTATAAATTGATTAATGTACATTAATTTCTATATTGTTTGCCTGCATTTTGAATTAGTCTGTATTCATTTGTTCATTCACATAGCATTTATCAAATGCCTACTATGTGTTAAATAAGCATTATTGTAGACCCTCAGTGAATAAAATAGATCCTTGCCATCACAAAGCTTGCATTCTAGTGGAGAGAGACAGGCAATAAACAATAGATACAATAATTAAGTAAATAAAATATGTTACAAGGTAATAAGTGCTATGAAAAAAAGAAAAAGGAAGGTAAAGTGATTATTGTGAAGGGTAATGCGGAGAGCAAATTGCAATTTTAAATAGAGTAATCTAAGTTTCATCGATGTGATAACATTTGATCAAAAACTTAAAGATGAGGAAATTACCAGTGTGAATACCTGTGGGAAGAGTATTCAGGTGAAGGGACAGCCAGAAGAAAGACTCTGAGGTGAGAGCATGTCTGGTTTATTAAGGAACAGCAGTGAGGCTAGTGTGGCTGGAACAAGAAGGACCTAGGGGGAAAGTAGCAGGAGATGTGGTCAGGGAGGTAACAGGGAGCCAGAACATGTAGGGCAACAGTTCTCAACATTTTGGTCTCGGGACATTGTAATCTTAAAAATTATTGAGGATCCCAAAAAACTTTTATTTATGTCTTGTTTTTATCAGTGTTTATTGTATTAGAAGTTAAAACTAAGAGCTTTTAAAAACAATATACAGGCACACATTCCATTACCCATTATAGCATGAAGTCATCACATATGCTCCACTGGAAAGCACCACTGTAAATTCATGAGAGAATGATAGTGAAAAGGGCAAAAAAAGAAAATCTTGGTATTATTATAAAAATAGTTTTGGCCTCTCAGGCCCCCTTAAAAATTCTCAGGGAACTCCACATGTCCCTGTTTATACTTTAAGTACTGCTGTGTAGAGTCTTGTAGGCCATTGTTGTAAGGTTTTCAACAGATGAGTCATGATTTGATTTAGGTTTTAGCAGGGTTGCACTGCTTGCTGGGTAGAGTAAAGACTGTAGGGAGGCAATGGCAGAAACAGGGAGACCAGTTAAGATGCTATCATAGTAATCCAGGCCAGAAACGACGGTTGAGAGTAGGTAGTAGTGGAGGGTCTAAGAAATGGTCTGATTTTGGATGTATTTTAAAGGTAGAGCCAGTAGCATTTTCTGACATTGTGTGTAAGGTATGAAGGAAAGAAGTTTAAGATAATACCAAGGTTTTTATTTATTTATTTATTTTTTACCTGAGCAACTGGAAGGATGGAGTTGCCATCAGCTAAGATGGGAAAGACTGCAGATGGAGCAGATTTTGGAGGATGAGCTGGAATTCAGGTTTAGATGTGTTGCATTTGAGATACCTAATTGTACATTCTAGTAGAGATATCAAGTAGTCAGTTGGATGAATGAGTCTAGATTTTGGAAGTGAGTTATAGACTAAAGATAGAAATTTGTGAGTTGTTGGCATGTAGATGGTATTTAAAGCCATGAGACTAAATGAGGTCACAATTTTTTGTATGTCTGTTCTTTAGAGCTTTCTATGTATAAGATCATGTCATTTGTATAATATTTGTAAATAGAAATCATTTTACCTCTCCTTTTCCAATTTGGGTGCCTTTTATTTCTTTAGCCTAATCGCCCTGGCTAGAACTTCCAGTACTGTGTTGAATAGAAGTGGCAAAAGTGAACATCCTTACCATGTTCTTGATCTTAGGGCAGAAACTTTCAGTCTTTGACCATTTGAGTTTTTCATATATGGCCTTCATCATGTTGAGGAAATTCCTTTCTGTTTCTAATTTATAGGGTGTTTTTATCTTGAAAGGGCATTGAATTTTGTCAAATTTCTATGGCCATGCCACCCTGAACATGCCTGATCTCGTCTGATCTTGGAAGCTAAGCAGGGTCGGGCTTGGTTAGTACTTGGATGGGAGACCACCTAGGAATAAGAGGTGCTGTCAGCGTTAAAAAAAATTTTTTTTTTTTTTTTGGTCAAATGTTTCTTCTGCATCAGTCTTGATGAACACATGGTTTTTTCCCCTTCATTTTAGTCATGTATAGTCTTACATTTATTGATTTTTGTATGCTGAACCATCCTTGCATTCTGGGACTAAATCTCACTTGGTTATGATGTGTAATCCTATTAGTATGCTGCTGAATTCAGTTTTGTAGTATTTTGTTGAGGATTTTTGCATCTATATTCACGAAGAATATTTTGTAGATTTATTTTCTTGAAGTGTCTTTGGCTTTGATATCAGAATAGTTCTCGCCTTAGAATGAATTAGGAAGTATTCCCTCCCTCTTTAATCTTTTGGAATTGTTTAAGAAGGATTGGTGTTAATTCTTCTTTAGATGTTTAGTCAAAGTTTTTGTGATAGGAAAAAATTAATTAGGTATTTTTTTTGAGCTGTCAATAGTGTTTCAAGGACCTAGAAAGATGTCTTAAGGACTGCAAGTTTCCATAAGCACAATCTGAAATGACTACTGCTTCAGCCAATTCACAAAAGCCCCCGGTATCTGTTGGCCTCTTAGCTTTGTTCCTGGGCTTTTTCTAATTTATGTACTGATTTACCTGGAATCATATGTTCTATAACACCTTCAAGTCTGCTTTGGATAATTTAGTTATGGAGATTGGGCACCCTCAGAAAGGAGACTTGACAGTATATCTTCAGTCTTTAAAATACTTCACACATTCTAGAATCTTAAAATCACCCCCTGAAGACTAGGTGAGTGATCTCAAATTTAGTAATTAAAAAGCTTAAGGCAGAATAATTTTGCCTAAGCACAAAGGATTTCTGGGTTTTGTGTTGTGTTGTGGTTTTTGTTTGTTTGTTTGTTTTACCCATTTAGTGAAGATGCGTTTTGCCCAGATTGACACCTCCTCTGTTTTTCCTCCTTATCTGCCTAAGACAAGGATATTAATTACTGTTGACAGAGACTACATACAGATTCTTCTCTTCCAAGATGAAAAAAAGCATTCTTCTACAATTTATGGTTAGGTCTTTTGTTTGAAGTTGTACACCAAAGGACAAAAATAATTCCTCACAGGCCAAAGGAGGGGGCTTTGTCTCATTATATTTTGGACCCTAACTGGGCATCTGAATATGTCAGCCACTATCACAAAACTGACCAGTAGTGACTCTTCCTGAGTAATAATGACTTCTAAACATTTATGACAGCTTCCTATAGTAAGAAGTAAGTTTTATAGCATGACACAATATATAACATATACAGCTAACATTAAAAGTCTCACAAACCAATTTTTAAGTGTTATTAAAGAAAATGCAGCCTATCTTCTATTTCATTATTTTTAAAATACCAATTTCAGCTTGCTGAATGGATTTTATAACCTGCTAATAGATGTTAACTTTAGTTTTAAAAATATTTCTCCATAACCCCAACTTTATCTGTGCTTATAGTTTTCTGGATTCCTACCCTTAGATATTTTAATTCTATAGTCTTGAAGTAGAGTCCAGGATTTTATATTTTTATTAAGTGCCCAGATAATTCTGATGAATCCATAGACAGGTATTTGGGAACTACCAATAGACCTACTCTCATAAAAACTAGTTTATTTAAAACTGAATCTATCCCTTAAATTGTTGTAAACCATCATTATAATTTTTCAAATTATTGCCCTTTTAACTTTAGAAAATAAATCAGTTATTATCTAAACTTTCTGGACTGTAGTATTAATATTATCTTATAAAATGTGGGGAGCCATTTTATGTAGTGATTGACAGATAGACAATTAAATTCCTCTTGATTATAGGAAAAAGCAGTCTGGGCATATAGTAGATTGTTACTCTGTGGTTTGTTCCATTTAGTAGTGATGTTGTCTTCTTTGACACAGACCAGTTTATGTCTGACTTGGGACACCAGCCATCAGGTTCAGTAGAGAAATGGCCTAACCACAGTGAGCTCTCATGTCCAGTTCCTTTCTGGAGACTCTAGAGGGTGAGTGTTGTTTGAAATGTGTCATTGTTTTTGTGCCCAAGTCTGGTATTTGCATGCAGTGGCCGGATTTGCATGTGCTACAGAGGAGGGGGTATACATGGGCACATCCTTGGTAGGCCCACTCATTATCTTCGGAGCTACACTTTGACTTCAAGACTCTGCTTTTTAAATCTAACCATACTCAGGCTCTCACACTGTGCTTATAATTTTAATCTGTGTTTGAATAAAAGGCAAATATTTAATTGGATTTATTAAGCCAAAGCATAGTGAGGCCAATCTATATGAATTTTAATGGTTTGGGTGCTGGGTAAATTTGGCTGTTGATCAGATGTGTAAGCTTACTGTTCAAGTATTCTATTTTGACGCGAGGCAGTACAGAATGGAAATAAAACAGGAAATTTTATCCATTTGCCAGATATGGATCGTCTACCCTCGATCCTGCCCTGTGGGCCATGTTTGCACTCCTGGTAGTTCATCTGGGGCTCCCTTTGGAAGGAATCTGTAGAAGTGGAGTCAGTGTTCATGAGGGAGGGGGCTGGGCCTCTCCACCTCAGCACCCACTAAGAACACCATCCCCCTCTTTCTATATACAGAATCACACAGCTTCTCAAACAACTTGGTAAGAAGTATGTGATAGAAATTATAAATGTAAAAATTATAATTTTCAAAATGCCATTTGAATTTTGTTTTAATGAATTTAGATTTGGAAAGGGACTTAGAAATCATGTTCACTACCCCACATCTTTATATTTAGATCAGAAAAGGTACTAAAACCTTGGCTTCTCTCAGAAGCTGGGTGTACCCTAGTCTCACATTATTCTTGTCCCTAATCATGAGAGGAATAAAAGTGGCAACTAAATCCTGCATATCTAGAAAACCCTCAGGAGAGTTATAACCAGAAGGGTTTAAATTAATGTCCTCATATTATGGTTGAGAAAAGCAGTTGACGAAAGATTAATTGCCCTAGTTACATCATAGCTGAGTCAAGATTAAAGTTTATTTCTTCTACTGTTTACCCCATTGCTCTTCTGGTATGTGAAGCAACAACAGCTTGGTCACTAGTGATCTTGGTAAGTAGTATTCATTTGGAGTGAATGGACCGTTGAGTGACTAAGGAATGAACAGGAGATAAGAGTGTAGAAACAGCAGGCAGTATAGAAAACCCCTTTAAGATGTTAAGCAATGAAAAAAAAAAAATAGATGTAGAGGGTGTTGTGGGTCTAGGGTTTTTATTTGTTTGCTTTCTTGTTTGTGTGAGATAGACTTACCCATATTTAAGCAATGGTAAGAAGGATCCAGGAGGGGAGGTGAGTAGTGATTAAAAAGATGGAAGAGTGAAGAAAATTGATAGAGCAATGTCTAGAGGCAAGCATATGAGATCCATAGCACAGGTGGTAAAATGAGTCATGTGGATTTATGGCTCTGGAGGTCAGGTTTGGCCCCCCGAGGTAATAGATTTGGCAGTCAGCAGTAAGTAAAAATGGAGATTCTACAGAGAAGATGTACAAAGTGGAAAAAAATAGGAAATGACAGAATCTTCTGATAATCCTAAAATTCCTTTGAATCCCATATCTTAACCCAAATTGAAAAGAAGTTTTTTTTCATACTTCAGTTTTTGCTGACACATGCTGATACTTGAATATACTTTTAAGTACCTGTGTACAGTTTACTCAGCTGGAGGTTTATTGTTTGTCTTTGTAGAATGTTGTGAGTTACAACCTTTCCTAGATGAAAGATCTGTATGACACTGAGTATATATAGCATCACACAAGGTATCTTAAAAAAAAAATAAAGGGACCCTTAATAACAGGACTGATTTCCCCCTCAATCAATTGTAGTGAAAAAAAGGTCATAATTTTCTTTTACTAGTATTAAAGATAATATTAAAAGTGAAGGATATCTTCTGATCATTGTGCAATCTGTCCTGTGGTTGGAAGCAGTCTAGAGTTCAGGGTGAAATTTAAAATAACTCAGTTAGAAACTTGGCATGATAGTACTCAAGCTGGTTATCTTGGTTCTTGTTTAAAATACATAAATATTATTTCTGTGTTACTTTTATGGTGGTGAGTTTTATTTTCATCAATAATATGTTAGCTTACTATAATGGAGGTCCCAAAATAGAATGACTTAACTACAATGAAGTTTCTCTCACACCTCATGGTAATTCAGAGATCAGTATTCCTTTCATTTCTTAGGTATTGTCAGAGCAGAGTCACCACTTTGAATTTTAGCCCAAAGCAAGGGGTGAGGAAAGAGGGAGAAAGGCTATCAAGCAGGTGTTGAAGAAGATGCACACATCACTTTTGCTTACATTTCATTGCAGAAAACAAATTACATGGCCATACCTAGCTGTAAAGGGAAAGTGGGGAAATGTAGTCTGTAGCTGAGGGGCCATGTGACTAGGTAAACTCAATTACCAGAGGAGAATGAATTAGGACAGTTAGTAGTCTGCCATAGATACCTTCTAAATTTTCAGGAACTTTTTTCTATCTTTAGCTTATGAAAGCAGATTAATCAGATTTTATAAATGCAAATGAATTCTTCAGCTCATGCCATAAATAGATGAATTCAGGTTTCATATATTTCATGCATTTACATGGTGTTCTTACATCTTATCAAGTAACCTAAAAGTAAATCTTGGCAAAACTGTACTGTAGAGTAATAAACCAAAAAGTAATAATAGATTTCTCATCTATTTTAAATCATTTCTATTGCCTTACTTCTAAATTTCTCATTTCTTCATTTCAAATGAAATTTTAAAAATGATTGCACCTATATATAGCCTTCATTTTATAAAATATAACTTTTCCATAAACCACCTAGAGAATGAATTATACCTTTAATCTTAAGGTATAGAGATGGGAAGATGAATGTGCCATACTTTGATGAATGTTCATTGCAGCTTCAAGATGAAATAACATAAATAGAGTTTAATTATACCCAAAAATGCCTTACAAAAAATGTTCAAGATGCTTAGATGCTAGCTTATATGACAGTGTGCATCCACCTGGGTTACCCTGCTCTTCTCCACCTGATGGTGAGAATTCATATCATACAATTGTCAGTTCCAACTCTGAATCCTTAAGCATTTTGAGTAGCTCTAAATAAGAGGCTTGTTTTTAGTCATACACCTCATTCCAGTGGACTGCTTATTTGAACATTTCTTGGATAAAAAAAGTTGTTTTTTCTTATAGCAAAAATTGCTGATGGTTCTAACTGCTTTTGTTGTGGTGGCAGAAGCGGTCCAGGTGTTACAGTAGTGGGAGTTGAGGATGGTGGCTGCCACAAGTGGGCCAAATGCCATGACCTACATAACCTGTTAGCACGGGTGTTGAGGGTTGTTGACTTGTTCTAGGCTTTTAATTCACTTTACTCTTTAAAGAGGGGAAATGATAAAATTGTACAACAGGAGCATAAACAATTCTGTATGCTCTTAATTGGTAAAAAAATAAATAAGCCACCCTACATACTTGGAGCACTAGAGTTTAAATAAATCAATAAATTCATGCATATATACAATTAAAGGAGGTGAAAAATGAAATTGCAAGCATTGGTATTTTTAAGAAATGTCTTGTTTATCAAGCTTGCTAATGATCTACAGTATAAATTACATCATAGACTTGTTTATGAGTAATAATTTTGACTTAAGATGACACTTAAATTTTGACCGGTCACAACAGAAATCTGTCTCAGGAACCCAGAGATGGTAGCCTGCGCCCAGAGCCCCCAGCCTAAGGAAGAAGTGAGGAGCGAAGGAAAGCAATGGACTTGTATACAGTGGACTTGAAAGCACTGCTTTGTGGAAAGCAGTTTGTTGAGTCCTTGGTTGAAAGGACTGCTTTGTTACAGTTCTGACTTCTGTCCTAAACTTCATATTCAGTATTCACCTGTAGCAATTATTTGAGCATACTTCTTATTGTTGTTTTTCCAAGTCCTCAAGTTATATTAAAGATTCAATTGGCAGGTAATGTTATTCAGCACTTAATAGGTCCCAAGCACTAAAGATTCAGTGGAGAACAAAGATAGAGAAGGTCCCTGCCCTACAGGAACTTAGATCTCCTAGTTATTATGTATTAGTGTGTATTAAAGTATATTTGAGTATAGTCAGCTTGGGTGCTTCTTTGTGGAAAATCTTGGCTTTATCATAGTCTTTATATCCTAAACTGTCAAGAATCTTCCAGATATCTTCAGCTAAGTGAGGTTAGGCACACCAGGCAAAATAGAAGAGCAGAACTTTGGTAAAGGGGAGCAGAAATTACACAGCTTCGATTAGGCTCTTGCTTAAAAGACACCACCTGGCTACTTCAGAAGACGATGGGTTCAACCTTATCATCAAAGTGTACTTGGTAAGTGGGTGGATAGTGCTTGATATAGACGCTCATACTCAGGAAAATGTAAGCATTGACTTCCTCATAGACACAGGAAAACAATACATCATGTGGTTTTTTATGACGTTAAAGTACCATTTTTAATCGCTTTGTAGTTTTAAAACTTGAATGAGAAAAGGATTGAAAAAGGTATGTTGTATGGCTGCCTGTAACATCTCTGCAATTACCACTTTAGGAAGGAATAGTGATAGGAAAAGATGACTTGAATGTGAGCTGGTTACTTGCTTCTTTCTATATTTGGCTTTCTGCCACTCCTGTGAGACCTGTCTAAAATAGACACTGTCAAAATCAAAATCAGATGTTATGTGTTAGTCTCAGTAATATTCTCTGGTCCCCTTTTCACCCCACCACCTATTGAACTTTTGAACTAGGATCCCTTTATTTGGTCATCGGAAATTGCTGTTTTCTTAGTAGTGGGTTCTTGCCCTTCAGGAGGTCACAGCCTATTTTAGAGACAGATCATGATGCCTACTGAGAATCTAATATGATGAGTAATGTTAGAGACCATGCACAGAGATCATGGGCCATCCTTGTGCTCCTTTGTGCATGTTCATCCTTGTGCATGAGACTAGCCCATAGACCTACACGTAGAATTCATACTGAAAACACTGTTCTTTGTTATGTGGTTTGGAATAACATGGGTTGCTAAGGGCTGCCTTATCAATTTATGTGCCCTTTATATTCTCACTTTATGTACTATATGATGTTTTTAAAGAAATCTCCATTATACTTAGAGGAAAACTGAAGAGAAAATGTGTCATCATGCAAATCGTCCTCATAACTTTTCATTTACATAGAAACTATTCTGTGTATAACTGCTGGTTATTTCTAGCACCCAGGGATCGGTTTCAGTTAATTCTTTGTTTCTTTGCAAATTATCGTGAATGTCCTAGCCTGGCAAATTTACTTAAAAAGTATCCTCTCTCTGACAAACACTTTCATAGGTCTGTACCAACGACCTTCAGAAATTGGTCTCAATTAGTGTTTATTAGCTCACCAGCACTGATTAGTCATCACCCTTTTGTAGTTAAGAGTCCTTTAGCTTCTGGTCCCTACTTCTTTATTATTCTACATTAAATACTAGCCACAGTCAAGCTAAATCCTCATCCTTCATTTCTTTGCCCTTCTGAGTGCTGCCACTTGAAAATTTGTTGACATAAAACCACAGACTTCTACACTTGAAAGAGATTTTCTTGGTTTAACACCATAATTGTATAAAGTCTTAGATGTGTGAAGTAACTTGTCCAAGGACACACATGGAGTTAGTGGCAGAGCATGTATTCAAATTAAACCTAATTTCTAGGCTCCTCTTCTGCTTACATATGTATGTGTCTTTCCTATCTTCTCATCAGAGCACGTGCTACTCCCACTCATTTTCAGCCTTCTGCTCTTTGGTAAAACTGTAAAACTTCTCATTCTTGTAGGTCTCTAGTTCGAAGATGCCTAAATCTCTTCTTGCTCTGACCATTCACTGTAGTCCCTTGCCCACAGGATTTTTCTACTTGAATGTTCTAATTTCCACTTCCAATTCCAGACTTAACCTACTTCCCACTTTCCTCATTTAAATTCCTCCTCAGCTTGTTTCCAATATGACAGCACCATTCTTTCTGCACTCCAAACCTTGGTGGTGGTGGTGGTGGTGGTGGTCGTGGTGGTGAATCAGTCCTTTCCTCTCCCTCTTCTTACCAGCACCGCACTACATTCATTCTCCCTTCTCTAATATCACATTTGTTCAGGTCTTCTGCATTTTCCTTGTCTAAGTGATTTCCCTGCTTCTCTACTCTTCTGGCCTCCAAAAAGTGACATGTGTTTTAAAGATGATTCCACCATTTACTAAGCAAATAATGTGAACTGTCAATGCCTCAGTTAACTTATCCATAAAGTGTGGTAGAGTAGTGATCTTAAAATGTTGTGAAGATTAATTAAAATAAGATATAAAATTTCATTTATAAAATCTAACCCATGGATGCTCAATAAATGTTTGTAGAAAGAATAAATGTTGGTTCCCTTCTCCTTATAGCCATAATGAGTATGAGTTTGAAGAATTTTTTTCTTAACTACCTAAACTATAAAAAGATTAGATGTTAATACTTGGAGATTTTTAAAAAATGATTGTTAGTGTCTCCTTTGCTCTATGATCGAATAATGAAGATAACATTTTTTTGTCTTGGTCTGTTTTTGTTTATAACAGCCTTGAAAGTATACAAATCAGTGGTTTTTAATATATTCACAGAGTTGCGCAACCATCACCACTATCTAATTTTAGAACATTTTCATTTTTCCAAAAAGAAACTCCACATGCATCAGCAGTCATGCCCCATAACTCCTGGTAACCACCCATCTATTTTCCGTCTATATGGATTGGCCTGTTGTGGCTATTTATACAAATGGAATCAAACAACATATGGCCTTTGTGTCAGGCTTCCTTTACATGGCATAATATTGTGGGGTTTTTTATTTAAATTTTTATTTTTCAGTTAGAGTTGACATTCAGTATTATATTAGTTTCAGGTATATAGCATAATGGTTAGACATTTATATAATTTACGAAGTGATTCCTCTGATTAGTCTAGTACTCACCTGGCACTATACATAGTTATTACGATATTAATGACTATGTTTTATGTGCTGTATTTCAGATCCCCGTGATTATTTCGTAACTTCCAATTTGTACCTCTTAATCCCTTTACTTTTTTCACTCAACCCCCAATTCCTCTCCCATTTGGCAATCACCATTCTCTGTATCTGTGAGTCTGTTCTCGTTGTGTTTATTCATTTTGTTCTCTAGATTCCACATGTGAGATCATGTGATATTTGTCTTTGTTTGACTTATTTCACTTAGCATAATACCCTCTAGATCTATCCATGTCATTGCAATTGGTAACATTTCATTTTTTATGGCTGAGTAATATTCCATTGTATATATGTACCACAACTTCTTTATCCAATCATCTGTTGATGAGCAGCATGTTTTCAAGGTTCTTCCATGTGTGGCATCTATTAGAACTTCATTCCTTTTTATAGCTGAATAATATTCTATCGTATGGATAGACACTTTATCCATTCATTGCTTCATAGACATTTGGGGCTATTATGAATAATGCTGCTATGAATATTTGAGTTGAGTACAAGTTTTATGTGCATTTATGTTTTCATTTCTCTTGAGTATATGCCTGGGAGTGGAATTAGTAGACTCTTCAGCTGATAAAGCAAACTATTTTCATTTCAAAGCAAAAAGTGCTCATGGTGAGAGAACTAAAGATTCTTATTTGGGGTGTTCCCTTCTATGTTGGTTCCTTAAGACTGAAATTCTTTGCACTGGACCTCACAGAGCATTGTGCTCCCTGAGGTGTTCGGCACATCATGGAAACCAAGAGAAAAAGCCTGAAATTAGAAAGGATCAGAAACAATACAAATACCCCCACATAATAAAGGATGTTTTCATTAGCATAGGACAACAAAATAACCCCCAAATCTCAATGGTTCATTCTCACTAAAGCATTCATTTCATTTACTTTATATGTGAGGTGTATTGCAGGAATCAGAAAAGGGGAAACTTTCTAAAGAGATACAAATTAAGGAAAAGTTAGATTAAGGTGAACACTTACTTCAGAAGTGTCCTGTCCTCTGTTCTAGAGCATGAACCTTTAGAGTAAGGGTAAGAAAGTTTGCCTGTTCTATCAGCCATCGCCCTTCCCAACCCACACTGAACTGAAAGGGAGAGAAGGAGGGGTCTCGAATAGCTTATGGAATGATGTTTGCATTCAGCTCAGGAGCAGGCTTCAAGCACCTTTATAGAAAACCGTGGCAAGGGAAAAAATGTCTTTGAAATAGAGCTTGGCATTGAGCATCATATGATCTGTCACACAGAGGTCACTAATCACTCTCCCTTTTCTTGTTTTTCAGTGAACGAGATAATTGGGAGAGACATGTCCCAGATTTCTGTTTCCCAAGGAACAGGGGTGAGCAGGCAGTCTCCCCTCCCTGGTCCTGATTCCCTGGATTTAGGAAGATCCGAAGGGCTCTGACAGTGCTTGCTGCAGCCTTGCGTCCACCACCACATAACTTCTCAGCATGTTTGTCTCCTTGGACTTTGGGTTTCCAACTCCGTGGCCTTCAGGACTGGTGCCAGGAGTTAGGGTCACTGTGGGGAAAGCAGCATTCCTCCACCTTAGGCCTTGGGTAGACTTTGTAAAAGAACAGGAGCAGCATAGACTATAAGAGCTTTGGGGAAATGAGCTTTGCTTTTTATTTTTGAATAGGATACTTTTATATGATGGGTGCTTTGAGTGTGAATACAGCAGGCTCTTCATTTCAGAGGTGCTGTTTTTGCAGGCGACCTGGTTGCTTAGCTAGGATTGGCGATTCGTACTGCTCTATGGTCATTTGAAGGACCCGTTAGCTTTGATATTTTTAAAATAGGAAATTTTGATAAAACCTTCCAGAGGCAAACATAAAAGAAAAAAAATTCTCCCAAGCCCACACCTATGCCTCAGAAAATCAGCATGTGTCCTGAAGCTTTTCAATAGATTAATAGGAAATAAAGCCAAATGGTAGCTCATACCTCTTTATAAAAGTAAACTGTTAGATAAAATAAGAGACCATTCCAATCATTGAAGTGTTGGAATACAAAATAACATTCCAGAGCATAGCCTTTTTGTAACTTTCTAGGTAATCTTGCAATCTCTCCATACTGACTCCATGTTGAAATTACTTTTTTCCCCTCAGGACCTTGGGTAAAGTAGCTACGTATAAGGTGACTTCGAAAGGTGAGGTCTTAGCTTGATAGCTTTAATTTCCTGCCATCCTACAAACAGGGAGGTTTTGGAGTGTTCTTCCCTTTTGTGTCCTCTGATCCCAGACCTTTTCCAAATGGGATCATTGGCATTTGCCTGCTCTGTAACCTTTGAAGCCACAGTCTCATCGTGATGGTTTTTAGGCAACTTTGCTGGTTCAATTTCATCTCTGGGGGGTAGGCTCTGTCAGAAGCTAAGCACAAATGAGCTATGCTGCAGGACAAAAGCAGAGAAAATGCAGGACTCCAGATGGGAAGCTTTTAAGATTCCCTGTCATGGAATGCTTATCCCTCATGCTTTTTACAGCCTAAAATGATTTTGGCCCACCCAGTTCCATCTGCATGGCCTAGAAACCAGCCTTTTCCCAAAAAGTCTTTGAAGCAAATCCAAAAATGAGGTAGCATCATGGACCTGACCCTCCAGACCAAAGATGCCCTGGTGCTGCTGCAGGTGAGGCTGGCGTCCAAGGCAGGGGCCAGCGAGAAACTCCAGCCTGCTGTCTACCAAAGGAGGTGCCCAACTTGGGTGCTTTTTTCCAAGCCCTGCCCTTACCCTTCCCGTTAATGGGATAAGTTACCTGGTTCAAGGCCTGGACCTATTTCAAAGCCCCTGAAGTTTGCAGTATATTTTCACATGAAATGATGTACTTCATTCATTCAGGAAGCAAAATTTTTGAGTGCCTGCATGTGAGACAACATGCTGGGTTGGTCAGAGGCTTGATGCTGTTGTTCCAGGGGATTGTGGGTCCTAGTTGCCAGGATTCTCTACTGAGGCCAAGTGAGTCCTGGGCAGAGGGAGCCAGCTCATTGCCCACCACCTATAGTCAGGCAGGTAAGAGCTATTTACCCAGGATGAGGAAGTATGGTCCTTTTTTTTCTTCCCTTTGAACTATGATGTTTAAAATCCCCTTCCCTCCCACACCCAAACTAGTTAAAATTCCTGTACTTCAGCACATCACTCCTGGTCCCTTAGAACTGGGCGTTTCCATATTTTCTTTCAAAGTGAGTTGTGTCATGGTGTGGACAATGAGATTTTTCAAGGCCTGTAGTTGGAAGCCCACAGCTTCCTTTGAAGGTTGTGGGGGGCTGGGCCCTGAGACGAAGTTCTAGAGAGGTGGCCAGACTTGCCTCCACCCTCTTGCCCCTGGTGTAGCTGCCCCACATGGGGTTCTTGCAGGAGTTCCCCTTGCAAGACCTATTGGGGGTTGCTCTGCTGTCCTCAAGAATAAAAGCCTCTATGATCCAGAGTTGCTATGCACCAAATTTTGATGCCTTTTAAATACCTTGATGCCTGTAGCACTAGAAATGCTTTCCTATTTAAAATAAAAGTTAAATTTTAAAATAGAGCTTTGTAGACTACGTAAGCAGTTTTGTATTAGCTTTGTAAAAGCTTTGGTGTACGAGTTAATATTTTTTGGCTTTGTAGATAAAGATTTAAATTTTCGTCAACATAGTGGTGTTAAAGCACACATCCACTGGACTATGCAAATTGAGTTCTAGTAGCAGCACTGAGCAGTTGGGCATGCTAGCACCCACCCTTTCCCCTCCAGCCTGTTTGAGATCTTGGGTTGAGCAGCCTCTGCTTACTGGAGACAGAAACATGGCTGAAAACAGCTTTAAAAGAACAGATGTCTCCAGGATCATGTGTGGTGCTGCTGCCTGGGGTGCAGCCCACCCCTGCCCAGGACTAGTCGCTATCCCCAGACCTCTGCTGGGTCTGGCTGTGAAGCCCTGTTTTTGATATTCAGAACAGATGGTCATCTTTAAGGCTCAGATGGGCTTAAGTTGAAACCTTGTATTTTATAAAAATGGATGATGTTCGGTTAAGGACTGGTTCTCAGTTATGTTTACAGCACTCGGGATTGTGTTTTCTTGTACATTTTGTATTTTAAAACCTTTTATAGGAGTACAGTGCTCCTTATACAAATACAAAGGGAAGAGCCAGCAATTCAGGCTCCTCAGTTACAGTGCTGAAATAATAAACGGCGACAGGTCAACAGTCTCCTTGAAATCTGCCTGAGTTTTCCTCCGCCTGGGGCTGGTATGGAGCCCCTCCCTCTGGGGCCCAAAGCTAAGGGCACTTCAGCTTTTAAAAAGTCCACGTGGTTAGAAACCTTTGTTTATTTTATGGAAGAGAGGGTAGAGTTCCAGATTTCCTTCCGAAGCTTCAGTTCTGCACCCTCTAATGGGTGCAAAGGACATTCCACGGTGTCTGCTGAGTTCGGGACAACTTGCCTGCCCAAGGTGTGCACGAAAAGTAGGCAGAAAAGTCCCCTTTAAAATTCAAGCCTGAGTTTTTGTGTGAGGGCCTCCTGCCCCCTAGTGTCCTCTGGGGATACTGCAGTACAGTCCATCAAAACAGCCTGTGGTTTTGCCATCTGACAGTCCTTGTGCCAGGCCGGAGGGGCTAGCTAGCATCCTTAGGTGAGACCACACCTGACACAACATGGCCACCGAGGTCCAAGTATCCTGGGGTTGGGACCAGCACTCTCTGTTTCTTTTCCTCCCACCATTGGGATCTTTACTCAGAAGCTCCCAGGAGTCATACATTGAGGGCACCAGGGCTTACGTTTTAAAAAAGAAGGCAAGCCTGCTGTGATGTCAGCCCCACCGAATCTGTGGACGTGGGCCATAGCCATAACATACCAAAGTCTCTCTGGTGCTACTCAGGAGGCCCAGACCAGGCCATTGGGAGCAGGGTAGCACCATTGTGCCCTCAGCCCTGCATGCAGGGTCCAGCCATCATTTTTGGGGTGAACAGCAGAGCAATAAGTGGGGGATGGAGCTAGGACTTGCGCTCTTCTGGGTGCCTTCTGAGAGCTTTAACAAGCCAGAAAGAAGCTACCAGGTTGAGGGCACTGGTTCTCTAGATGCAGGAGAGACAGCTGAGGACATCAGCCAGCTCTTACCTTCTGGCTCCCTCACCTACAAACACACCCACTCTTTGGGGGTCTGTAGCACAGTGCGAGGTGGGTCACCAACATGCATCAGGCTGGTGTAGTCATCAGGGGCTAGCTACAGAAGGGACAGAGATTTAGGGCAAGGAGCTCCAGGCTCAACCAAGTCCCCAAGCCCTCCAGCCACACCTCACCTGGTAGGCCTGGAAGACGCTGAGCAGATCCTTCATACCAGCTGTGTATGGGACACCCTGCATACGCACCAGAGTTCCCGGTTGGGACAACACTGAGGTGGGAGCAGAGGCCAGGGCAGCAGGGGGCGTGGTGAGGTAGCCCACAGTGGTGGGGGATACTGGGGGGCTAGAGTGAGAGAGGCAAGGTTTTAGTAATACAGCCCCACCTATGGCCTAGACCAAGGCCTGCCTCCCTCTTCTTTTGCTTCTGCCTTGTGCTTAGTTCAGTTCCTCCTCCCTAAAGTCCCTACCTCTATAGTCATCTCCATCCTAGTTTGTAAATAGCATCAGCCAGCCCACAGCTGTCACTTCCTTGTCATCTCACAGACCTTGGATTATCCGGCCCAGGAAGGGGATCGCGTCCCTCCCCGAAAACAAGGACAGGGGGCAAGACTGTGGAGTTCTCTTAACAGCAGGGTACCTGGGATAGTAAGCTGTGTAGTTCATGTAGAGCTGAGTGGCTGGCCCTGGGTAGTAGGCAACAGGGGTGGGGGCAGCAGGTACCCTGGCAGCCGGGAGCAGTGCTGAAGAGGGATAGAGAGCTGCTGTCTCAGTGGGAATGAGTGTTGGGGTGGCCTGGAAGGTGGCGTAGGTGGGTGGTGAGAGGCCTAGAAGCAGAAGTAGAGAGGACATGTACAAGGAGCCCAGCACTGCCCTGGGTAGGGCAGCCAGAAAGGAGTCTCTACCGCAGAAAGTAAGGGTTATAACAATACCCACATGCCTCCTCCTTCCCCAGTCCTGGGACACTCACAGGGCAGTTTGCAGGGCGGAGGGGACATGCCACTGCGGCCCAAAGTGCCCCCCATCAGAACACGGCTCATCTCCTCTGTGGAGCAAGGGACAACCTCCACGTAGCGTTCCTTCATCACTTTCTTATGGCAACGCTGAGCAGCAGCTATGGCCCGCTCTGCTGAAGTCATCTGGATGAAGGCATCACCTGATGGTCGGCCCTGTGCACACCATCCTGTAAGCAGTCTGTCCTGCTCCATGAGTGCCTTACCCCCAACCACACACCCTTAATTATCTGTATCTCTTTACAGGCAGCACCCTCACCTGTTGGTTGAGCACCATGTGTACACCATGGGGCCGGATGTCAGCTGCTGCCTCCCCCAGAAAGCTCAGGATATCTTCAATGGTGGCTGTGTAAGGCAGGCCTCGAAGGCGTACACAATCTCTCCCAGTCCCAGCTGCCAGTGGGAAAGGGATGGGCAGCAGTGGAGCAGTCAGTGTGGGAAGGAGTGGGCTGGATGCGTAGC
>NW_006434825.1:12066894-12109686 GCF_000325575.1 Pteropus alecto
CCAAGTAGGGTGGGGACATGGGGGATGAAACCCATGGGGGAGGGGTGGGGACCCCTGGGTGTTTACCTGCTGCACCTCAGCTGCAGTGCTCCGGAAGAGTTCAATGTATCGCTTACCCAGCATGCCCTTGTGCCTGCGCAGTGCAGCCTGTGCCAGCTCCTCACAAGCAAAGAGTGCAAAGGCATCACCAGTGGGCCGGCCATCAGGGTGGCGCACAAAGAGCAGACCGTCGGCACCCCCAGTCACTGGGCATTCTGGCCCCAGGAAGCCCAGCACATCTGCTGGCCCAGCCGAGAAGGGCAGTCCCCGAAGTCGCAGGATCACTTGGTCTTCCCGTGACAGGAAACGAGCCACCTCTAGTGATGTGCCTTGTGGGGGTTGGGGGAGGCATGGGAGTCACCTGCTGACTTCATTCATGCCCTTCCAAATACCCATCCACACCTGGCACACGGGGGAGCAGAAAGGCAAGGGTTGGTAGGGAAGTGGGACATGGGTCAAAAACCAGGGGAAGCAAGGAACTGCTGGGGACACACTCACCCCCTGCAATCTTTACAAACTCCTCTCCTGTTGCTTTATATACCTGTGGGTACAGTGGGGACAGCCCATGGGTCTCAGGCCTGGCTGGCCTCAGCTCTGCTCCGCTCCGCTCCCAGCCCAAAGCCCCACCTCGATATAGCGGACACCCATGTGATGCTTGTGTCTCTGCAGCGCTAGGTCCCGCTGCTCGCTGTCCACAAAGCGGATGAGGGCCTCGCCATTTCTGCGGCCCTGGGCGTTGAGGCAGAGTGCTACACCACCCCTGTGGAGCCAGTGCTGTGTTAGTGCCTCCTAGGTAGGCTTGCCCTCCTGGGCCCGCCCATCCTGCCGTACCCACCTGGCAATGTTGAGCCCTTTGAAGAAGCGAGCCACGTCCTGGTCTGATGACTGCCAGGGTAGTCCACGGGCCCGAACCACTGTCTCACTGTCTACCACATCAGCCTTGCTGCTGTGAGAGCAGGGCACAAGGTCAGAACTATCCAGCTGTTGTCATCCCGACCCCTGCCCCACACTCACCAAGGTCCCGTCTCGTATTTCTGTTTTACCACCTCGGGCTTCGAAAACAATTGACCTGAGAAGAGATGGCACAGGCGTCAGCAGGATCTGGTGGAGGGGCTCTCCCCACCAAGCTCTGCAGAAAGAGGACAGTCGAGGGGGATGAAGAGGTGACAAAAGGACTTCCACTTTAGTCTCTCGGAGAAGGTAACAAGTGGAGAGGGGAACTTTGACAAATTAATAGGCAGGCATTCACCCAGCCCTCAAAGAGAACAGGTGACAGGTGGTGAGAGGAACCTTACCACTGGGCCCTTCAAGTAGGTGGAGGATGATAGCTACCATTGTCTTCACTTCCCAGACCCCAAAGTCATCTTCTGTGGCATCTGTCTCCAGCCCTAAGTCTACGAGGAGAGACATCACAATGAGGGAATTCCAACATGAGAGGGCCAGCATGAGCACTAATCCTGGTCTCACCTCAGCCCAAGTACCCTATATAGATACATGCAGAATCCCAGCAAACACATTTGTTTTGGCCCAACTCCTGTATGTCCTTACAGGGCCCGCAGCCCAGACATAAACAAACATATGCCCATATTCCAAATAAGCCTCAGCACAGACCAGAGACGTGCACTCAAGGTCTCAGCAGCTGTCAACTTGCATGTGTTCATATAACCCACCAGTATGCACATACTCAGACACATACAGCCTATGGTCGTCCCTCCACCCTAACCTCACTGGGTCACAGATACCCTGTGCCATGGTGGCCACGGTGAGGTCCCTGGCAAGGCGGGTGCTCGGGTGCTGCACATGGAACTCTCTGCGGAGGTCGTAGAAGGAGAAGAAGGTGTCGGGGAGCACCAGGTTCTGGGGGCACATGTGAGTGGGGATGAATGGGGGAAACTGAGCCACTCTGCCCACCCCACAATGGAGTTCCTAGAAACCCTACCCCCTGTTGTGCCCTCAGTGGCATACCTTCCTGGAGGCCTCGGGGTGCAGGACCTGTCGCAGCAGCTGCTGCCCATCAGTGCAGAGCATGTAGGGGCCCCCGCCCAGCAGAGCCACATCCCCGCTCACCAGCTGTGAGAACTGGGGATAGGGATTGGGAGAGAGACAGACAGACTCACAGCTGGGCAGGCAGGAAGAAAGAGGGCACAGGCTGCAAAGCTGGTTCAGCCAGATGTTCAGCCCTACCCTGCTTGGGGAGTAGGAGTTGGCCACGCCTTTTGGGCCTGGCTCTGTGTCCTTCTCCCCCAATCCACCATCACTTTCTACAGGCCAAATGGGGGCAGTTACATTATCACCCAAGCCCCCATTGCACACACCACAGGAGTCTGGAGTGAGGCCAGAGCAAACACCTGGTGGAGAGGGACAAGCAGGTAGGAAGAGGCGGGGCAAAGCAGGTTAAACCTGTCCCTGACCAGGCACCACCCTCAGACAGGTGGGGGAGGCCCAGTCCCGCCTGAGGCCCATCCTGCTCATGGTCAATGGCAGCCCCGCCTCTACGTCTGACCAACCGAGAAGCGGAGAAACTCCAAGGACAGAGCTCCACACCTGGACACCAGGGACAGCATGAGCTTTGACCCACACCCTATCGACCAGTTGGCACTCAACTGTTTGCTCACAGAAGGGGTGGCACTCCAGAAGCTACCCAGCCCCTCCCCCAGCCTCCATTCCTACTGGAGAACAGGTATAAGCACTAAGAACAGGCCCAAGAACCTCCCCCGTGCCAACTCTACAATCTGAGGCTGGCAGAGCAAGGCAACCCAGCTCTCTTTCAGCGCACCCCTCAAGTGAGGCTGCCCTGGAAGCCCTTCTGGAACAGACCAGGTTCAACATCTTTGTGTCTCCGTTTCCTCATCAGGAACCACCAAAGTTGTTGGAAGATGAAAGAATTTGTGCGTGTAAAGCACTTATTCAACACTCAAGAGTTAGGCAGGGGGTGAGTACAGGAGTGAAGGTAAGAAAAAGAAAACAGCAATGAGAACCGCCTCCCACTGCAGTCTGGGACAGGAGACACCCTAGGCCTTTGCACTCAGGAGACAGGTAGCCTCCAGGCGGGGTCCGGACAGCGCCCACGCCTGGCCTGCCGGCCGGGACAGGCCTAAACGAGCAGCTTACACCTGGCGGCGTCTGCCTCTGGGGCAGACAACGCCCTATGCCCCTGCTCCAGCGTCTCCCAGGTGGGTGGGTGGGCCGAGGTCGCAGGCGGCAGGGACCATGACCTATGACCAAGCCTACGCCCCTCAGCCCTTTCGGCTTCCTGCTGCTGTTTTGGGAGACCCGACCGGGTAGGTTCCCAGAGTCGTCTAGGTCTTGGCCTCGCTACCCCGCCGGCCAGGGACTCTGGGAAGGGCCTTACGGCCTCCATTCCCACCCTCGCAGTAAGGTGGATCTGGAAAAGCTGAAAAGACGTCCCCAGGAATGGCCCGCACACGTGGACACACACACACGCGGGAGTCGCTGAAAGTTTCAAACAACAGGAACCCGTCCTACCGCCCCGGCCAGTTAGTCGCAGCGCACCAGGCCTCGCCCGCTGCCGCCTATCCCACCGAGAAATGTCCCACGGCCGGGCAGCGTCTCCGCTCACCCCAGCCCCGGCGCTCACCTGCTGCAGCACCTTGTCCAGCGGCTCAGCCCGCGCCAGGCTGTCGGCGCTCAGGCCACTCGCCTCGCGGCACTGCGGGCTCAATGCGGCCGCCTCGGCGCGAATCAGTGATTTGTGCAGCGTCCCCACCTGCGAGCGGATGGGGAAACCGATCAGCCACTGAGCCCTTCGGATCCTGAAGCTCCCTAGGGACCCCACTGCCCACTTTCCACCCTACCTGGCGGCTCCGTGGCTCCACCACTTGCCACACTAGAAGGATTAAATCAGTCTCGTCGGAGCCGAGGTCCGGCCCCAGTGCTCCCGCCGTGGCTCCGAACAGTACGATCAAGGGGCCAAGCTCTGGGCAGGGGTCGGCAGCGGAGTCTGCGGCGGGGTTCGGACCCGGGGGCGGTGGCTGAGGTGGCGGCGGAGTCATGGCCGTAGAGGAAGGGGGCGCTCGGTCACACACGCGCGGACCGACGAGGCGCACGCACGCACCGACAGAAGGCAGACGCGGACCAGCTTGGGCGGGACACCGTGTTTTGGGGGCGGCACCTGCGGCCGGGCTGGAGCTGTGGGCGCTGCTAAGACCCGCCCGCGGTGCCCCACAAGGCGGAGCAGCTACCGGCCCCCGCCCTCGCTGGGCGAGTTACCTGTCGGCCCTGCTGGCCACGTGACCAAGGGCGGCCCCTGGAGCCGTGGGGGAGGGCCACTAGAACCTAGCCCAGGACGCGCGCACTCACACGCCGGGCCTGGGCGCGCGCTTGGAGCCCGAACTCCCATTTCCACAGTCCACTGACTTCTGGGGTGACGCCATCCTTCCCCTCCTCTCCGCCTCTCACCGTGAGGCCTCCGCCAAGGGCAAAACCAGAGGCCTTCTCTAGTCCTAAGGGTCACATGAGACTTGTGAAAATCACCAGGAGGCAGTCCAGGGGCTGTGGGGGCCCTGGGGAGTGACAGAAGTCACCAAGGGTCAAAGGTGCGGTGAGAGTTACCGGGGATCACTCGGAGGCCTGTGTGGGGGATCACCAGAGGGCGACTGTGCGGGACAGGGATCACCAGAGGTCATTAGAGCCGTGGGGATGGGGGGGAGGGGGCGGGAATCATCAGAGGTCACTGGGCAAAGCTTGTCCATACAGATGCGAAGGCCGGGCCTTAGCCTGGCTCCAGAAAGTGCCCGTGGTGCCGAAGCGCGGTCGGAGGTGCGCAGGCCTGGTGCTGGGAAGGAGGAGGAGACTCCTCTACTCCCGAGAATGGCACTCTAGACGGGGCTAAGCCGGATAGTCTGGGCCTGGTGCCTCACCCTTACCCCACGTGGGAACTCCTGCTTGAAATTGTCGCCCTACCCCCTTGCCGACCGGCCTGTTGCCTAGAGATGTAAGCGCGCTGGCGGGTGGGGACTAGTTGCAAATGTGTGAATTGCGCGTGCGGACTGCAGATCTTTTCCATCTGGGACCGACATCCTAATTCGGACAGTCCCGCGTGGAGGGCTCCCAGTACCCTTTCTCCCCATCAATTTTGGTGAGGCTCCTTTACAGCACGTTTCTAGGCCGCCCCGGACTTCTCCCAATTCTCCCGTTTATATGACTGAGAAACTAAATAAGAATCCTACGGGAAGAAAGAACTTCAGCCCGGCGGAGGTTGCCAGACATGGGGTTGCCAAGCCCGAGCCGAAACTGAAGCGGAAGCAGCACCTCGCGATTTCGGAAAAGCAGGGCACTGCATCCGAACCTTCGGACAATGGAGACAGCGAAAGAGCTGGGGGTGGGTGGGGGGCTCGGAGACCTTGCCCATTGATCGCGCACTGCGTCTCCGCTTGACGGATAAAGAGACTGAGGCGCCCGAATCGGAAGTGACTCCCGCCAGGCACGGCGGCGTGGAGGGAGTTGGAAGTAGACAATTCTTCCAGCGTCTTCAGACGACCATTGTTCCCCTTGAGAGTATAAGCGGGTGTTGGCGTGCGGCTGTGGGTCTCTGGACTGCACACCCGGGCTTGCTCTCTTGTCCCCACCCGCGGAAGCGTTAAGCCAATGAGGCCCGAGGGAGGAGGAAACTTCGCAGTTTGGGCCCCGCCCCCTCGGGATAAGACTGGAATGTCAAATATTTGTTCGTGGGGCGGGGCGCAACAGCGAGGTAAGGCCCCTCCCTTACCTACCACGGAGCGTGCGCCAGGCGCAATAAGGCCTTTCTCCAGGCAAAGCTTTTAATGCCACTTTTCGCCGCAGCAGCACCCTGGCCCACCGGCCTCTCCCAAAACTCCTCAGGCGTGCATCGCTCCTTGTCGGTCTTTTGTCTGGGCTGCTCCTATAGGATAGAGTCCTGGCATCCCCTGCGGGCCCTCAGGACGCTTCTGGTCTCTGTCTCACACATCCTAGCGCCCCCATGCGTTCAACTTTCTCTCTAAGCCTTTCCATATTCCTTTCGCGCGGATTTCGACGCCGGTTCCTCCCTAATGTTTCGAGGTGACCTCTCCAGTGTGGTACCTGTGGCCGTCCTGAGCGTATTGTCATTGGAGACGACTTCTTGCGTGCCCAGGTCCTTGATGTAGAGAACCTGAGGCAAAGGCCTGGCAGCGTAGGACTGCTCCCCAAACCCCTGTGCTCCCGTCCTTCTGCCCCCACCTGCATGACAATCCCTGTGGCTTGGACTCTCCTTGAAAAACTAAATTTGTTAAAATAACCCAGGGTCCTGCTTTGTTGAGCTCTCTTACACATCTTCAGATGACTCCTTCCAAATCACTCCATTGATATAACCCGCACTCCTGTCCCCCAACCTTTCCCCAAGTGCTAAACCACCTTCTAATACAATTAAATCATTTCGTGTCTCCCTGTCCCCGCCTCCCCCTCGCCCCGCAGATCCTCAAGGACAGACTCATTTCCAGCACCTGGTACGTAATACCGTTGGCCCTCTCAAATCGGAGTTCCGCATCAGTAAATTCAAACAACCTAGAATCAATATTTAATTGAAAAATTCCACAAAGTTTATCCCTCAACAATATAGTATAGGAACTATTTATGTAGCATTACATTCTTTTAGGTATTATAAGTAATCTAGAGGTGATTTAAAGCATAGAGCAGGAAGTGTCTAGGTTATTAGCAAATACTACGCCATTTTATATAAGGGACCTGAGAATCCGGAGAATTTTGGTATGGTGGGCTGTAGGGAATGGGGTCCTGGAACCAATCCCTACAAGAAATTTAGAGAGCACTATAGTTGCTCAAGACTTAATGAATGAATGGTTGACTTGCTTTGTTTGCCTCTGGGCATTCCCAAGATAGTAACCTTCCCTGGGCGACAGGTCCTTTGCACTAGTCTGCTTTCTTCTCTTCCCTCCTAGGGGGGGATTCGACCTTTGCTCTAGTTAACCCCTGCTCTTCCCCCAGATTTTCCCCTCTCAAGGCACTTCCCTCAGTAACAGCGGTCCCTACTGTAGTTTGAAATATCTGTATTTCACTAGGCCTTTCCATATTCCTTTCGCGCGGGTTTCGACGCCGGTTCCTCCCTAATGTTTCGAGGTGACCTCTCCTGTATGTCACTGATAAATGCCCTCCACCCCACCCCCACTGGGATTCACGAGTCATGAACGAGTGAATCAGAGATAAGGTGCATGAGAGGGGTGAGCGAGGCTCCAAGGCCCTGCCAAATGACTTTCCCAAACCATACTCCAGGTGTTTGGGAGAAAAGAACTTGGGCCCGCCGGCCAGATCGCACACTCGCGGAATTTCATCCTCACCTCTTCACCTCGCTTCTTCGTGGCAGGACTCGCCCTTTGAGTCCTGCCACGAAGGTAGAGGGCGCTCCATCTACCAGTGCATGACGGTCCGGGCGGATACAGTGCCGGGATCCTCGCATGGGGCGCGAAGTGTGGCCGTTCATTTTTTTGGACCTCCCGGGAATCTAAGAGTGGTGTAAAAGCTCCTGTCTCCCTCCCTCCCGGGCTACAGAATATTCCTCTGTGGTTGAGGATTCGACGCTTGGTACTTGCTGGGGTCCCCCACGGCGGTCCGCACTCGCCGGCCCAGGCCCATCCCCACTCTCAGCGGCTCATCTGCTGAGCCTGCTGCCATCCTTCCTTATCACTCCGGCTTCCGGTGTAACCGGTGGGCCGGGTTCCCATCTCTGCGCCTTTGAGGAATCGTCGTTGAGTACCCACCAGAGGATGCACTGACGCTGTTGCTTGATCCAGGTGTTGAGGTCAGGGAAGAGGGGCATACACTGGAGGGTTCTACCTGAGGTGAAATGGGAAGGCCCTTGACACTACCCTTCTGGCCACCTCCCTCAAGCTTGAGAATCTTCGCGGTTCCAGGCTCCCTGGACATAGGCCACTTTTTAAAGCTTGGTTTTCAGTGCCCTCAACCTCTCTGTTCCACTCTCACCCACCATGTGCTCCAGGTACACTGCTGTGATTGTTTAGGTCTGGAGTCTATTGTATATGCTAAGCTCCCTGTCTGGAGCACTCACCTACCTATTCATCCCTTTACTTTCCTTCAAAACCCATCTCTAATTCTTCCTCCAGGCAGCCTTCCTTGATGCCTAGGCCAAATTAGATGTCCCGTTCTGGGCTGCTTTCCCCCAGGGTCCTGTCATGATTGGGTCAGTGTTTGGCTTCTCATGATGCCAGGAAGGCTCTGGCAGCAGAGGAATAGGAGTCTGTTGAGCCATGAGCTTTAGGAGGATCAGTTTCCAAATAGGCTCAGCTCTGGCTACCAAACCAGCCCAGAAACCCTGGTCTTGGTTGGGTTGCTCCAAGCTCAGCCCCCCACCTGGTCCAGTTAGGGAAACTTGCAGAGGGAAAGGGAAAGCAAAGGGCCCAGTAACACAGGACGAGTAAAAGCTGTTGGCTAGATCTTTACCTGAGGAAGATACCACAACAGGCCTAGCTCCTCAGTCTCTGGATTTATTCCTACACCCTGCCTCTGCCCAGAATGTTCCCCTCCACAAGAACACTCTTCCTCTTTCCCAGTCTTTTCCAGAACTCATATCTAGCCCTGTGAACCTCTCAGTCCCTTATTGCCTCCAGGTCTGACAAACGCCAGGACCCTATCAGGTAGAAAGGTAGAAAGAAGGTAGAAAAGGGAGTGTATCACTCATTCACTCGACATATGTTAAGCACCTGCCATGTGCCAGGGACTGTGCCAGGAGGCAGCAGTAAGGGGACAGGTAAGGGGCTTGCTCTTCCAGTGACTGCATTTTAATGGGCGCCAGATAGGGGCTGCTTGAAAGCCAATGGTCATGTCTAGGCTGAGCCCTAAATGCTGAACTCAGTTGAGTCCCCTAAAGTAGGGGCTGCAGAGTGATCCTAGTGGAACAATTGCAGAAGTCCTGAGGGAAAATGAGGTTGTCCTATTCTAGGCAGCAAGGAAGCCTTTGAGGCTGGAGATTAGAGAGCTGGAGAAAAAGGGGAGCGAAAGGTGGGGGAAATGGCCAGAGTACTCTGTAGGGTCTTCATTCACTATAAGATGCATATGATGCGTGCAGTGGGAGGTTCATGATTGGGGTTAGGCGGACAGTGATGGGGCCTGACTTAACGTTTAATGGTGTCAACCTGGCATGTGGAGTACAATCCACAGGAATAATAAGGGCATAAATTGGCACATCAGTGAGGAGGCTACTATGGGAATGAGGGTAGTCTGGCTTTGGGAGGGTAGAGCTGACCAGACTTCGTGACCACCTAATTGTGAGCCTGAGAGTCAAGGAGGTATCTAGAATCCACGATGAACTTAGTTCTGCAGCCATCATGTTGATGGTGGGGTCATGTGAAACAGGGGGACTTTTACCTTCTGACCCTTCTCCACAGTGCAAGCAGGGGTCATTGCTGACCAGGCTTTGGCATTACCCTCCACCACCCAGTGGCCACGGTTCCTATTACCTGCGGGGCCTATGGAAGTGGGCACCTTGAGAACTGCTCCTGAGGTCAGGGCCACCTTGTGAGGGGCCCATGGTCACCTGAGGCTGTTGGGCTGGCAAGACATTCAGACTGTGCCAGAGTCCAAAGCAGCCCAAGCCATTTTGTTCCCTGCCCTCTCTCCACTTAACCCTTGGCTCTGGTGTACTACCTATCCCTAGCCCTGGCAGAAAGGTCTCTATGGTCTCTCACACTGGGCCTGCCAGATGGGTCCTCCATGACCCCTCTGCTGGAGTCTGGGATGGAGGTGTGGGAGACATGGGTGTTTTTTTTGGGGGGAGGGAGTGTCCGTGGGCCAGAACCTGAGGCGGGATATATTTGGACTTTAAAAGAGGAGGGTACCCCATACACCAATGTGTTTTACTATAAGAACACAGGAGAGGCAGGCCAAGATGATGAGATTCATTGAGGGGCACTCAGAGAGACTAGAAAGGGTCAGCCACTGAGGAAGGAAGGAAAGGAGGGAAGGGAGGGAAGGGAGAGAAAATGAATAAAAGAGATTTACAATTCATAATCAATTGCACCGTGGATCTTATTTAGACCCTGATTTCAACAGAGAGTGCGGAGGGGAGGAGGGAAGGGAAGGGAAGGGAAGGGAAGGGAAGGGAAGGAAGGATAGACGTCTTGAAACTAGCTCAGCAGGGAGGGAGTGTGCGTGTGGAGGATCAAGAACCCCAGTCACCAAACACATGGCCCTCCTTTCCCAGAGTATGCATGGTGCTGGCATAAAACTGACTGTCAAGTCTCTACCCACTCTATTCGCCCCCAGTTCCTCATGCAAGGAGTCTGTGTCCTGGATCCCCAGGTTTTCATGCGGTAGGAGTGGTTGGGGGGACCACAAGGTCCCAACACCCCTCCCACTCTGTGGGGCAACTTGCTGATGGCCCAAGGAGCAGGGTAGAGGCTCAGCTCGTTCTCAAACCTGCGCGCGAACTTCTCGGTCAGGCAGGGTGACTTCACGCTCCGTGCCCCTAAAAAGGGCGGACAAACATCTCTCATTTAGAATCGAAACATGCTGAGCTGTCCTCTCTCCATCTCGTCCACATTCCTAACTCCCCCCATCCCCCTCCCCCCAGCTCCGGAGCAGACGGCAGGGGCCTGCCTGGGCCGGGGTTGCCTGAACAACCCAGGTGCCCTCGAAGGAGGGTGAGAAGAACCGAAGTGGAGGTTGCGCAAAGGTCCTGGTCAGCTTTGGTCGCCTAATGTCCAAAAACTGCCTGGGACTCCCTTCTCTCCTTCCCCTTGCTTTGCCCCGGATTCCTCAGCAGCGGCGAGCACTGAATCGCCACTCGGCCCGACCAATTCCAGATCTCAGGTCAGGGAGACGCCAGGAATGGAAGGTGAGGGCTGCGCAGCGTAAGCTTCGAGTATGGAGCCTAGGGCTGGGTACCCAGCAGCGGCGGGCTGGGTCCGCGGGGTCCGCAGCCGAGAGCGTGGATGCCCGGGTGAGCGCGGATCGATCGATGCGCTCGGCGCGCAGCGCGTCTAGGGAGCAGGCCTGGGATGGGCAGGGGCGGGGCGAGAATCTCCGACTGGGGGGAACGCGCCTGGCGGCGAGTACCTATTGGCAGGCAGTTTGAGGGAGGTGGATCATGATTGGCTCAGTCGCTGTGGGCGGTGGCGGGCGGCGGGGTTAAGCGCGTCGCCGTACCCGGGCCTAGGCGCGAGCCCGGAGCGCTGAATCCGCGCTTCGGCCCCGGAGCCGCGGTCTCCCGCCATGGGTCTCTGTCTCTTCCTCTACCGCGCACCCCTGCTTCTGTGGGGCCTACTGTTTCTCCTGCTGCTTGCAGTCTCGGCTCTCCAGGCTGGACGTCCGTCCCCTGTGGTCCTGGGTGAGACGCGTGTCCAGTCGTGGGTCTGTTCGCAAGTGATTTGGGCAGAACAGGGTTCGGGGGCGGGACTGTCTTCCCTGTTTACATCTGCTCTAAGCACGGGGTCAGGGAACGTATGACCGTCTTGTCACCTGAGTCAGTCTGTCCATCTCCCGCCATACTGGGCGCGGTGTGGTCAACCTCTCTCACTTTCCTCTGTAGAATATGGGGGCAAATGGGAGTGTTACTGTGCAGTTGTCCATTGGTCCTCCTGCCCACGTCAGTCCCAAACCTTGTCTTGCCTTGCTTTGCCTTATCCCCATATTTTTAGCTGCAGAAAATTGAGTTCCCTTGGCCCCACTCCTGGGGGCCGGTGCGGGGGTTAGGTGGCCTCAGAGTTGGCCCTCAGGGGCTTTAAAGTTGATTTGGGCTTGGCTAGGAGGCTGTCTCCCTCCACCCTTGCAGCTCCACACGTTTCAGAGGGCATTACTAGAAGGAAGCTGTTTGAGGAAAGGATTGCTGTCCTACCCTGCAGCCAGGGTTCCCCGCAAACTCAAATGGGTGGCATTGGGTCGGAGGGAGGAGGCCCCAGGAAATCTAAGGATGGCTAAAGATGGTAAGAGTTGGGACAGCGGCTATGAATGGATGTCAGTGAGCTTGCCTGTGCTTTCACCCTTCCAGAGTGACTTGAACTAAGCTACGTTGGGGATAGGTGACCTCTCCTGCTTACCCCCTCCTTGGTCCTGGCCCTGGCAACTGTACAGGAACCACAGTGTTTCCTTGTAGTGGGAAGGAATGACACCTCTGTCTTGGGGGTGTTGGATACCTCATGTAGGCTGCCACTCCCACCCAAAGGTTCTGTGTTGGTGACTAGCCAGGACTCCTGAAGGCAGAGGCATGCTGAGGTATATGTTACATATTGAGTCTGCTACAGCATGACCCCCATGCTCTTGCTGCTGGTAGTATTTTAATGAGGATGATGCATCTCACAGAAGGGTAGGGTTGGCAGGCATTTTGGTCCCAAGGGGTCCTCCACCATGATCTCTGGGCCTAGAAATGCTCCAGGGGGATGCTGGGCCTAGGTTTACCATGAGAACTGGGCAAACTTGGCCTTGCCTTTCTTAAGCTTTCATGATAATCCCCAGAGGTCAAGTCTGTGGTGAGCAAGCAGAGAGACTCCACCAACCTAGTCAGAGAAGGCTTCCTGGAGTATGCAGCTGGAGCTGTGGCCAAGAGAGAGTTCCAGGCAAAGGGGAACTACACTTTAGAGGGAGGGAGGGAGGGAGGCAGCCCAGGCTGTCTGGAATGGAGTGGGGTGAGGGAAGAGTGGATTGTGCAGGCTTGTGAATGTGGACTTTATCCTGGAATCCCTCAGGGAGCCATGAGTGGGCCTAAGGAGTTCCGAGTATAAAAGATATAGCATTGGAAAGTGTGTGGTCCTGTGAAAGGCATGCAGGCTTTGCTCCTTGATGGGTGCTAACTGTACTCATTAATTCATTGAATTCTCGGTTATCTTAGTTCACAGCAGAGGAGCCTCAGGCCCCACCCAGAGTCACAGAGCAACTGGAATCCTAACCCAGCTTCTCAGAGAGTGAGGCTGTTGTCATTAATCTTAGGAAACCCCATGACAGACAGCGGACAAGCTGTTCTTGAGCAAAGAGCAGGGACCTGCTCTTGGCCACCAGAGGATCAGCATCCAAGTGTGACCAGTGCCCATGGGTAGGACTCAAATTGGTGGTAGCGGAAGCAGAGGCCAGAGAAGTGACACAGAAGACCCTGGGAAGGGGGAAGGGACTATAGCAAGCCATTTCTACCTCTTTCAGCCTTAGGCTCCTCATCTGTAAAGTGGGCATAATAAGGATGTTTTCTCCCAGTGTTATTTGAGGTGAGAAGCATACGGATGACTCTCATCCTAGTTCTAGGCACAAAGGGGCTCCAGAAGTGACCACTACTATTTTTAGAGGTCACACAGCCTGGCCAGAATAAAAGGCATACTAGCAAAGCAGATCTGGTGACTTCCTCTTTCGCCATTTCCTTGGGGGAAAACAATGACCAAGGTCTCTGCACTCCCCTGCCCAGTCCACTGGCATGTCATCCAGTGGCTGTCATGTTGGAGACTCTCCACTTCTGCACCCACATCATGAAAGGAGGTGAAGGCAGCTGCCTCCCATAGCTTCCCTGAGGACACTGTGAGATGGTGCACAGGGAGAGCCTCCTCTGCAGGGCTAGGTTCACAGTTAAAGTTCAGCGAATGCCCAGGAGAGCCAAGCACTGGTTGTTCATAGTGATTATGGATCCTCAATGCGGATGAATTAGGGAGGTGTTGAGAGCATGGCATGTGGGAGCAGGTGAGGCCTGAAAGCTCTCTGGAAGTAGACTCCAAAGGGCGTTGAATGTTGGGCAGTGAAGCAACAGGGATAGGTTTGAGTGCACAAGACCCCCCAAGGCTCTGAGTAGACTCGATAGGCTTGGGTAGAGCGAAGTCATCCTTGAGGCCTGTTTACCCCCACCCACCACTGGATTATTGTCAGAATGGTGTGTTGTTTAAAGGTCACCATCTCCAGTGCTTGGTCCAGGTGTGCTGAAATTCTGGGGTGCTCCAGATGATCTGCCCTTTGGAACCTTACTGGGCCCTGGCCTTTAGCAAGGCCTGGAGACCTCGGTAGGTCAGCAAATGCCAGTATGAGCTTCTTTCAACTGTTTTTCTGTTCATTGCTACCCTCCACAAGCCTGTGCTTTCTCTGGAATCAATTTTGGCTGGTTAAGTGGCCCAGTGCTCTGTCTTGTTTCTCAGTCCTTTAGTCAGAGTGAACAAGGTCCTACTTACACTAGCCTGGGACGCCTGTAGGTCAGAGGCCTTTGGGTTCAAGCCTTGAGAGTCTCCAGCCTATCAGGCCTAGGGCTTCATGAATGCTCTATGACCCCCTGCAGTGCCTGGTGATTTGGGCAACCAGCTGGAGGCAAAGCTGGACAAGCCAAAGGTCGTGCACTACCTCTGCTCCAAGAAAACAGACAGCTACTTCACACTCTGGCTGAACCTTGAACTGCTGCTGCCTGTCATCATTGACTGCTGGATCGACAATATCAGGTGGGAGCTGGGGTGCAGATGGTGCTGCTCAACAACTCAAAGAGTCTTCCAGAGCCCATTTCCATCTCATCCTCACCTCAAGAGACCTCAAGGTCACTGACTTTTCTCCCTTCCCATTTCCTCAGTCTGGTAGGCACCACCTTTTGCAATCTCAGACAGAACTTTCTTCCCTTGTCCCTACCCTCTCCGGTCCACACTTGTGCCTTGAGCCCTACCTGTGATTTCTGTGCTTTAGCCCATTCTTAGCTGCAGCATGGCTGCCACCCCTTCCCTTGCCTCTGGCTGGGCCACACCTTTCCCTTCAGCTGCTTGTTCTTCCTGGGACATGCCTGGTCTCCATGCCTTTGCAGATGCTGTTCTTTCAGCTTGGAATCTACCTCTACACCCTTTGCCTGATAAATTCCCTCCTATTCACTCTTTAAAACCTGAGTCAGGTCCCTGCCATTCCCCAGAGCTGTTAACTTCTCCTTCCCGCATGCCACATGTCTGTTTCCTCTAACCCTCATCAAATTTTGTTTCCAAGGATGTTTCCCAAGAGTAGACACTGTACATTTTACATAATTTCTTTTAATTTTATAGCAACTCTGTGAAACTGGTACTGTCTTCAAACCTGTTTTACGGTAGAGGAAATCGGGAAGCTCAAATCTGTTACAAAATTGCCTAGGGTTGCTCAGCTAATAAGTGTCAGAAACAGGATTCAAACCCAGAATTGTGTTAATCTGACTGAGCTGAATTTCTCTCCCAGTCTGAGCTCCCTGAAGGCAAGGATGGTATCTTTTTTATTTTTATAGTAGTAGAACCTGGAGCAACTGGTGCTCAATAAATATTTGAGCTGAATCTAACAAATTAACTGCCCCCCATACCAGATGCACTAGCTGTCCCTCCAGGCACCCTGTCCTTCTCAGTAGTTTAAGATGCCTGCTTTGTTGACTCTTTCCTTCTCTGAGTGTGATCAGAGTTATTTCTGGGCTGTTGGTCTGCTTTTCTATTTTTGTACCAGAGTCATGGTCTCAGGTACTGCCAATTGGAGGCTAGGGCTGATACCTAAAGGGGCTTGTCTACTTTCATTGTTCCTGTGACCTGTTTAGATTTTAATCCAGCACAGAGCTGCCTTGCTTTCCAGAACAATTTTCTGCACTTTCCTGAATGGCGACTGAGATAATCTACAGGTTGCCCTAGGGAGAGTGGGCTACCAGGACCTATTATTTGGGCTACTGTTAGAGATCCTGTCAGTTTTCTGTGGCTGATTTTTAAGATGGGGTGGGTCTCAGGACCACCAGGGACTGCAGGTCTAGCCTGTGTTTTCTCAGGCACATTTGCCTCCTTGTTATCAGGGGAGGCCAGAGCAGGATTTCTGGCCTGGCATAGGCTTTCCTCCTGTCTCCCACTACCCTGTCCTCATCATTTCTCCAGGCCTTTCCTGTCTACCCACACAGCAGCCACTGAAGTGGAGATCTCTTTGTCTGGTTCTGTTATGTGCTGGTCTCACCATCTCCTTTGCCCTGTAATATGTTGTAGTGGGTGACAGGAGCTAGGTCTGTAGAGATGGAGTGATGGGAACCTGCGAGGTTAGCCTGCCTGCCTTTTGGGGTCAAGTGTGATGTTCATGGCAGAGCTAGCCCTGGCACTAACGTCTCCCAACCAGATCCAAGACCTGCATTCTGGGGTGGGTGACACTGAGGAAAAAGGAATATTGTCTCAACAGGGATCCTGGGATCAATTTTTGGAGTGAGCCTTGGTGAGGGTCCTCCCTCTGATCTGTGTTTTGTAAACTTGCTTTGTTATGTAGGGGAGGAACGAACTTTTCTCTACCCTCAGGGTTTTTTTGGCTGGTGTAATAATCAGACATGAAACATCTTAACAAGAGAAAATAACCGAATTGAATACATACGTATGTGTGGAAACCGCGTATACATGAGAGAGTCAGAAGCCAAACATGCATGAGATGTTCAGAGACAGAAGGAGAACACGGACATATGAGACCTTCTGAGCTAGGGATGAGGGCAGTTGCCCTGGGGGCACAAAAAGGTCATTGCAGAATGATAAAAAGAGCAGATGTTTAGTAAATAGAAGTTTGCCTTGCCATATAGGTGGATCAAAAAGAGATTATCACTGATAATCTCATTATGGGCAAGGCCCCTAATTCAAGTACATCTAGGTAGTTTGAGACTGAAGCTAAAATTGCCTTTAGCTCAAAACTATTCCCTTACCACAGAGGCACGTATCTGGTGACTAGCTCTGAAAACCCCCACAGTTACTTTTTTGGTCTTCCCTATACATATGACCAATCCTGAGGATAGGAAGGGAGTAAGGCTCAGTACATAAGGCAGTATTGGGACAAACCCAAGTTCAGTGCCAACGCTGGATCACCAGCTCAGTATTCCCTCCTGATAGGCTGGTGTACAATAGAACGTCCCGGACCACCCAGTTTCCTGATGGTGTGGATATGCATGTCCCTGGCTTTGGGAAGACCTTTGCACTGGAGTTTCTGGACCCCAGCAAAAGCAGTGTGGGTATGTAGCCCTTCTCGTGCTCTCCGGGGGATGGGGCTGGAGGTTTTGCTAGATTCCTGAGTGAGAAGAACCCTGTCTGTTTGCAGGGGTAACCTGTGAAGTGTCTGATCCGTGTGGGCACAGAGCACTCCTTCAGGGACCTTTGCAGTAGATGTCACTGTCTCCTTGGCAGTTGTGGTGTAGGTTGTTTGCACTGGCTGTACCTTTTCTAATCCTATGCATTCTGTCTATAGGTTCCTATTTCCACACTATGGTGGAGAGCCTTGTGGGCTGGGGCTACACACGGGGTAAGGATGTCCGGGGGGCCCCCTATGACTGGCGCCGAGCCCCAAGTAAGTAGTCATCTTTGTTTCCTATCTGAGGTCTTGGGAGGTGGGGATGAGGAGGTCACAGCCACCACAGGCCCTCGGCTCTCACCTACCCCTGGGCCTCTGGCGTCTAGCCCAGCAGTGACAGCTATCACCCCTGGTCAATCCCTTCTGTCCTTTCCCAGCCCTCACCCCAGGATTTCTAGGTCTCTGAGCCCTGGGAAGAGGTAGTGAGTCTGAGGAGGGGAAAAGGATCCCTTTTGTTTCCTACCTTCGTGAAACCTGAGGGGAAACCAGACCACTCCCACTTGGATTTTAGTACCCTCCCTGCCTACCTAGTCCTGGGCCTGGCCTGAAAAACGTCTGAATCAGGCCCCAGGACCCTTCCTGCCTGACCCCTGCCTGGCTCTGGCCTGCAGATGAAAACGGGCCCTACTTCCTGGCCCTCCGGGAGATGATCGAGGAGATGCATCAGCTGTATGGGGGCCCCGTGGTGCTGGTTGCCCACAGTATGGGCAACATGTACACGCTCTACTTTCTGCAGCGGCAGCCACAGGCCTGGAAGGACAAGTACATCCGTGCCTTCTTGGCACTGGGTGCGCCTTGGGGGGGCGTGGCCAAGACCCTACGCGTTCTGGCCTCAGGTAAGACTCTGCTTGGCCCAGCATGGGGGGCTGTGTTGGGGGTGGCACCCTCTCTTAAGATAAAGATGGTATTCAAAATGTTGAACGACTAGTAGGGTCTGAGCACTGACCAATCTGACCCATCAGGCCAAAGTGGGGTATATTTATAGGACTCACGCTCCCTGGTGATTTCTTGTGGGTCACAACCTTTCTCCAGAATGGTATTTTTTTCCAAATATATTTTTCCAAAAAAGAATCTTAACACTACTCCTAATGTCACCTCTCTCGTTGATGACCCTTGTTATCTCTGTAAGTTTCTACAGCATGAACATGGAGTGGCATAACTGTTGGTCAGGCAGGTGCCTGGCCAGCCTACTGGGTTTGACCCAGAGTTCTTTGGGAGAGTCTTCTCCCTTGCTCCTACCCCCATCCTCATTTCTTCATACTGCCTTTGCCCCAGAGAAGGCAGGCTGGACTGCAGTTTCCTGTTTATGAGTTATACCTCTGTGTATAGCAGTGGGGAACCTCTGTTGGCAACATGGGGAGGAAACGGGTGCAGATCTGTGTGAGCCTGCTTGCTAAGCAGCTGGGAAAGCCACCTACTTCCCGTTCCTCCCTAATCCGCCTGCCTTTTCATGACCGTCAGAACCTGACAGCTGCAGCGATGGGGCTTTTTTTCCTCTGCCAGGACCAGGCATGAGGCCCACGGCCCCTCACTTTAGGAGCCACAAGCCAGGGCTGTGCCAGGCGTCTGATGTGCTTTCTTCCTCAAGTCACTAGCACTGCCTGACCTGCTTGTTGGTCAGCTGACCACTGTGGTCAGGTCAGACCCAGTGCTTGTTCCAGTAGAGACCCTAGATTGGCTGGGCAACTTCTCTGTGAGTCTCTTTAGAGCTTTACCTCAGATGCTGGGAAACAGCTTTTTCAGTCTGGGGAGCAGGGGTGGGGTAGGAGGGGCGGTAGTCATGGACTCCTAGCTAAGGGCTTCTCTTTCCTCGGGGGTCCTCGAGCCAGGCCCCACCAGGCAAAGCTGTGTTCCTGTGGTCAGTCAGAGGGTCCTGAACAGGGTCAGAGGCTCCTGTTCCCTAGTCGACTCACCCTCTGGAGGTCTCACTGGCTGGTGGGTTTATTTGTGTTGTTGGCATTCCTACGTAAGAAGGACAGTCACTCTGTCTGCAGCCTCCTTTCCTGCCCTGTTTCCTATAAACCTGGCTGCCCAGGTCAGTGACAGGCAAGCATGAGACCAGAGCTGGCTCTCTGCAGATCTAAACCTAGGAAAAATGTTTACATAGCTCAATGTAATAAACAAGAAAGGAACATGCTTTAGGCCGACACCTGCTGATTCACCTTCTATAAGGTCAGTGCCTAGAGGCCCAGTGATAAGTCACCTTGTGGGTGTGTGCGGCCTTAGTCCCTGGTGAAACAAGTCTTGGTTGGGTGCTTCCCAGATGTAGCAAAAATAAAGGGAAACAAAGCCAATGCAGGCATGGGAGTTATAATGATAACAGTGGGGAGATGGCGGTGTGCTGACCAGGCCGCTGGCTGGGGTCCAGCAGGGTCTTTGGTGATAGACATGCTGCCCAGCCAACTTGCATTCCTGAGCACAGACTCACTGGAGCCTTCTCCCTGCAGGAGACAACAATCGGATCCCGGTCATTAGTCCCCTGAAGATCCGGGAGCAGCAGCGATCTGCTGTCTCTACCAGCTGGCTCCTGCCCTATAACTATACCTGGTCACCTGAGAAGGTCTTCGTGCGCACACCCACGGCCAACTACACGCTGCGCGACTATCACCGGTTCTTCCAGGACATTGGCTTTGAAGATGGCTGGCTCATGCGGCAGGACACGGAAGGGCTGGTAGATGTCACAATGCCACCTGGCGTACAGCTGCACTGCCTCTATGGCACTGATGTCCCCACGCCGGACTCCTTCTACTATGAGAGCTTCCCGGACCGCGACCCTAAAATCTACTTTGGCGATGGTGATGGCACTGTGAACTTGCAGAGTGCCCTGCATTGCCAGACCTGGCGCAACCACCAGGCACACCAAGTATCATTGCAGGCGCTGCCAGGCAGTGAGCATATTGAAATGCTGGCCAATGCCACCACTCTGGCCTATCTGAAACGCATGCTCTTTGGGCCCTGATTCCTGTCCCAGCCAGGGCTGCGCGATGGCTCGGCTACAGCTGCTTCTCTTGGACTCTGGGGCTGCGATGGCCCATGAGTTTAGCAGTTTGTGACTGACCATCCAAGGTCCTGAGTCTTTGGTTGTGAAACATCTTCCATATGAAGTGCTGTTTCTTATCCTTTCTCTGGGAGGGAGGAAGGAAGAAATAGTCTAGACTCACTTGAGGGACCCTTAATGGAAAGAATGCTGCTGCTGATGGAATTGTGACCTCAGGACTGGCTCTGCAGGTGGATTGGCTGGCACCTGGATCCAATCCCCAACTCAGGGGCCATGTGTTCCTCCTATGCCTGTGGCCTTTTCACATTTACCCACCAGGCCTGGCCCCTCAGCCTTCCTGTAAGTGATATGACTAAGCTGTGGTTCCTACCCCCACAGGCCCCAGGAATGGGCTCCTGGTCCCTAGGGTGACCCTTCCCACACACTGGCCACAGGTGAGCCTACTACTGGCCATGGGTGGCTGGAGCTGCTGGCTTCCTTGTAGCATAGCTGCTTGACAGTCTGACTGGCTTTCTGAGGGCAGTCCAGTTTCCCCTGCAGGCAGGGGCAGATTGTTGTGTTCTCTGTGGTTCTCAGGCTCTGGGGCATTCACTCTTACCTCCCTCACCTCTAAAAACAGCCTAGCTCAGGATTGGGCAGCAGATGGCCCCTTAGTTCTGCAGCCATGGCCCAGGAGCTCTGATCCCCTTGGTCGGGCTGTTTCCCACAGTACTGATGTTAGCTTCCTTTACCTTGGGACTATGGTTCAAGGATAAGAGCAGGGCCCAGTGCCATGGCCTTTTAGGTCCTCATGAAGAAAGAAAACTTAAGGACACAGACAAGATGATTCGGAGTTTCTCTGAACTGCCCTCTTGCTAACTCTACCACCATACTGCCACCCTTCCCCACGGTTTCTCTAGTACCCAAGTGGGCTGGCACAGAGTCGAAAGGAGACAGGGCTTCTGCCCATCCTGCCCAGCACATACCTCCACCAGGCAGCTCAGTGGTGTTTAGTCTGCAGGGACAGCTCAGAACATACTTTGGGACCCTGTGAGACCCAGGTGCCTTGGAGCCCCCTTGGGGGTTTCTGTCTGCCTCAGAGGTGCTGCATGAGTCTCCTTGTGATAGCAGGGCTGGAGAATCTGGATTTACCTTGGTGGCAGTGGTCTCCAAGTAGGCGACAGCTATAAGCCAAGACTTGGGTCTAGCCTCTAGGGTGAGGCCCCAAAGCCACAGTCAGACTAGACTGTGCTGTTCTCCCACAAGATTTCTGTGGAGCCGGATTTTCTCTGTTGTGTACATACCCAGCATCTGTCTCTCCCTTTGTTTCTGAGTGGTGGGCCTCACCTGCATGGGGCTCTGAGCAGGCTGTACCTCGATTCTGGCAATAAAAGTATTCTGGATACTGTAAAGTACCTTGAGAGGTGGGAAGTGGTGGGGGGGTAAAGGGGCTAGAGAAGCAGGTAGTCAGGCGAGGCCTTTTCTGGAGCCTTGATGGGTTCTCAACACCAAAGCATGGCTCCTATGCACCACTTTGGGCTTTATCCTTCTGCCGCCTCTTCTGGAATCTATTTTCCCTCCTGGTACATAGAACCAGGAACTGAAACATTCCTGTTGGAATGAAGCTCCTGCTCCTGCCTGATCAGCAGGGCCTACATGCCACCCCCGAGCTAGGTACCAGGACAATCCTGTGGGTCACCCTGGCTGGACTCTCTAGCTTTCTCTCTCTCAGCTAGCAGGTCTCAGCATCCTTTGAACCTAGAGTTCTTTTCAGGACACCACCCTTCTTTGTTTCAGCTTCTCTACCCACCATCTGTTCTGCTTTGGAGACAGAGTGAGACGGAGGGAGGAAGAGATCCTAGGCTGAGACTGGTATGGACAGAGGCCAAGATGGATAGACAGAAACAGAGTCTGAAACAGGGAAGCATGCATGGAGATGGAGTCCAGGCCTGAATTCTATGGTGCAGAGCCCAGAGCCGAGGCCAGTCGGGGTGGTAGGAGCTCCAGTTTGTGCCTCCACAGGGCTGGTCCAGTCTGGGCTTCAGGCTTTGATACAGCCTAGGCCACTAGAGGGTGCTCTGAGCCCTCTCGCTGCACAGTTATTGGTCAAACCTGGGAGAAAGGGTGGCCCGGAGAGGGTGAGGATGCCTAGGGATACACAGGTCCAGCTGCATCGCTGGCCTTGGTAAAAGGATGACAACATGAAAGGCAGAAAACCCTTAGGCCTTGCCCAACCTAACTCCCAGTTCTGCCGACACCCACCCACCCATTCCCTTGTGGTGTGGCCTTGCAGCCACTCACTTACACCTGAACCCGTTTCAGCTAAACTGCCACCCTTAGTTTCACAGCTGCAGAGAGGGTATGGAGTCAGAGCAGGTTTCAGGACCAGCAGACCGAGGTTCAAATCTGAGCTCCACCAGCTCCAGGCAAGTAGCCTGGGGTGTCTCCTGACCTCCCCAAATCTCAGTTTTCTCATCTGGAGAATGAGGATGAATAAATGTACCCTGCAAGGTAGCCTTGAAGGACACTGATGGTGTTGGAGAACATCTGATTTAGTGCTTAGTGCATACTGGGCTTTCAGCTGGTGGGCTGCTGTAACTGGGTGTGAGACAGCAAAGCCAGAGGTCTGGGAGCTGGAAGGTTGTATATGTGGCTATTGCAAGGACAAGTGGACTGGCTGCCATTGAGTGACACAAGTGTCCAGAGCCTCAGGGAAGGCAGGAGGAACTGATCCAGAGGGAAGAGTCAGACTCTTTAATGACTCCAAAAACATACAAACTCTCATTGACACTTAAAGAAGGTATTCCTAAGAGAGCATGAGGTCAGCTTCAGTGAGCCTTCAAGGATCATCATCTCAGGTCCATAGGAAGACGAAAAGGTTTTTAGGTAGATGGGAAATGAAGTCATTCCAATCTATTTTCGGAACACCCTCCTATCCTGTGGGGATGGGTTAGAGGGAGCCGGATATGGGTTGGGAGGCTATATTACAGCTGGGGAGAAGAAAACCATGAAATGCAGGGCCTAGTGAGCTGGAGGAGGAAGGGTCCAGGTTGCTGTCCATCTCTGGTTGGGTCACACTGGTAGGGAGCAGGGGTTTGGGTTTGGTCAGTCTGGAACCAGAAGATGTGCAGTTGTGAACACGTGTCTGGGGGGAATGAATCTATGGTCCAGAAGAGAGTCACGGCTTGAGGTGTGGGCAGAAAGCTAAGGAGGGAGGGCTTAGCTGCCCATGAGGTCAGAAGGCCTGAGAGCCCCATAGCCACTAGAAGAAAAGGAGGCCGGAGGAGATAGAGGAGCAACCAGAGAGACATAAAGAGGCAGGGAGGTGCAGTCCTCTAAGAGAGGTGTCAGCAGGATCAGGCAAGATGAGGACAGAAAAAATGTCTTCAAGCCCGAGCCCCAGGAAGGCCCGGGGTTGGCTACGGAAACCCGGCAGCGTCTGTCTATGCGGGCCTCAATGGATGTGGTCCGGAGGACAAGTCCTGGGTCTGTGTCTTTCTAGAGTCTCCAGGCAGCGGGGGGGCTGTGAACCAGGTAAGGAGGGTGTTTAGAGCTCCTTGGGTGAACTGACTTGTTGGTGCCCCTGGGTGTGGGGCGCAAGCCACGGGTCACATAGAAATGAGGTATGGGGACCTGTCACAACTGCACATCTTCTGGTTCCAGACTGACCATACCCAAACTCCTGCTCCCCACCAGTGTGACCCAGCGTCCCCGTATTTAGACCCTCAGAGGCCCAAGTGACGCTGTGCAAGGTCAGGGAGTGGCACTCCAGTTGGCAAGGGTAGCTGGGCCCAGGTCACGGCCCACGTGGGCCCCGCAGTGGCCAGCCTAGGGGCCGGCCGCCAAGTGCACGCAGAGGCCGTGGCGGCACACATGGATGTGTGAGAGCTACCAGCCGGATCTCCAGGCCGCGGCGGGCAGCACCTGAGCCCCAGAAGAGCCGCACGCGGAGGAGTGCGCCAGTCCCGACGCGGTGCGAGCTATCGCGATCCGGCGGCCGGTGACGTAGCGGGGGCGGGGCCTGAGCAGGCGCGGCCGCAGTGGCGGCGGGGCTACGGAGCATCCTGGCTGCATCTGGTCACCGTGAGGTAACGGGCCTTGGGCAGGCGCGCGGGAGCAGCATGACAGGCCACGTCCATTGGGGCCGATTTCGTCTCCACCGCAGCTGCTGCCGCCGCCGCCGCCGTCCGCGGGATGCGGGACCGGGAAAGGGCGCGGGGCGGACGGGCCGGGGCATGTGAGAGGCGCTGCGGTTGAGAGCATGCCAGAGCGCCACGCTGTGCGTGTAAGAGGGACCCCGAGCGAAAGGGTGACTGACTCCAGGAGTGTGGAAGACCCTGAGTGGAAGACTGAGCATGTTTGAAAGACTCCTCGCGCATGTATGCGTGCGTGTCTGTGAGAGAGAAACACACAGCTTGGACTAGAAAGTGGCTGTGAAACCCTGAGGCTGAGAGTGACTGTGAGTGTGCAAGACCCTGAATGTGAGGGTCTCCATGAGACTCCGTGAGAGTGAGAGAGACTGTAAGTGTGAGAGAGACTGGTGAGAGTGGCCCCGAGCAGAACACTATGAATGTGTGAGAGAGACTGAGATACTCAAGTGTGAATCTAGTGGTAAGAAAGAGGACCTGTGCGGTGTGTGAGACTCAGTGAGAAGAGGGTGCAAGACTCTGAGGTTGGGAAGGCAGGACTAGAGCTTCTTGGGGTTGCTTTAAATAATGTTGGGCTTAAGGTACTGGCCTAGTGAAGCTAGAGAAGGGGTGTTACTGTTATTAGGGCTCTTTCTAGTGTCTCCGTGTCCTGTCATCTTGTTTGATCATCTCATGTTATAAATGGACAGATATTTGTGAAACATTTTGAGACTTCTTCACTAAGCAGTAAGCAAACAGTTTGAGTACCACGTTGTGTAATAGTATAAGTAGGAATCAGTATTTATTTTAACAGATGTATCTGAGTACCTCTTGGTGATACAGTTAAAAAGAATTTGGTCTCTGCTCTTGACCGGGGAAAAAAAGCACAACCAGTGAATCTGACCCCATGGTAGCAGAATGCTGAGCCATCTGGGGCTTAGCTCTGAAAGCTGCTCCCTGATTTGAAGATCTAGAAGGAGCAGACTTTTGAAAGCCTGTGAATACTGTCTGAGATCATTTTTACTTCTCTTTGCTTGCTGTGAGGCTCTTTAGGAAACTTCCCAGGCTGCCCACATTGCTAAGGTCCCGTTGTGAGCTAATGGTGTTTTCTCCCTGACTTTCATCTCAGACTGTCTTTCACGTTCTTAGTTTGATTTTACTTTCCTGACAAATAATGTGGAAAACCACAAGCCTGATATTCTCCTGTCTTCCTCATTCCTTGTCTTGCTGTGGACATATTTTTATTGCAGCACAAAATAAATACCAGTTATGTGACTGACCTCATTGGCACTTTTTGGTACAGGAAATTTCCTAATCTCTATTCTTTATGCTTCCTGCTGTAGTCTCCAAGATGTGGGTAAGTTTCTACGAAAGTGATGGGAATCTGGGACTTGGGGAGCAAAAGCTGTCTAGACATGAATGATTTGAAATGACCAGGCTAGTTCTCTGACACATTTGGGCTGGTTGCTTCAGTTAAACCCCTGCTGTGGGTGTGATGGAACTTCTCAGTGATTGAGTGCTGCCCCTGCTGGGAATGTAAAATTTAGATTTTTTTTTTTTTTTTAAAAAAAGAAAGTATCATCCTGCTGCCCTCAAGATTCATTTTTTGATAATTTGCCTCTTACTCTTTGTTGCAGAGATTAAATGGCTAAGACAGACAAGTGGAATTAGGCCTTGGTGTGGAGACCTCATTTTCTTCTCAGTACCTGACCATTTATGATAAGGTGGCTAATGAAACTGTGATGTTAGCATTTTTCCTCACAGGTGAATATTATTGGTCTGTTCTCTGTTAGCTTTTTTGGATCTTTGTGATTTGTAAAGAGTTTTAGTTATTTGTGTACAATATGAAAATGATACTAGTAAAGAAGCTGTTTATTATATAAAGTATATGTTTATTATACTATATTTCTTTCTAAATAGTAATTGTGGTGGTTTATAATTAAAGATACTTGCAATGAGATTGTTAGAAATAAAAAACCAAAGTCATGGAAAAGACTAGATAGCAAAGCGAGGATATTTATTCACTGAGATTGGGTGCTGAATTTTATCATGAATTTCCTGGTATTCCAGGTGAAAAGACCAATGTAAAGAGTCACATAATTTTTATTTGATAGAAGTACAATAAGTTTATATTTTTTAAACTTTAAGCATTAAAAAATTGATGTATATTTATTGTGGAAAATGTATAAGACTCAGAAAAGTGAAAAAAAAAATCCTCTGTGTTTTCACCATAGTTAAGATTTTGGCAAATTTGAGAGCAAAAGGAAAGCCAATTCAGAGAGGGTGCTCTGTTAGAATTTTGTTGCATCCTCCTTCCTCACAAATATCAGTTACCTAGCTGGAAATAGTGGGTTAATTATGAACTTTTTGTATCAGTGGTTTTCATCCCATTGTTGCAGACAGTCCACCAATCTCCTTTGTGGGTACGGGATAAACAGTGCATCTCACACAATAATCAACTGCTTTTTTCACAGTGTGTGTAGGTACTATTGTGACTAATTAAAGGAAAATGAATTAAAAACCATTATTGTAGTCATAGTAGCTTTTTGTCATTGTTTTTTCTCCTTTATCACCTGTTACCCTAAGAACAAGTACTGTGACAAAATAATGGGGACCACTGTCTCACAATGGCTTCCTTGAAAGATCACTTCTCTTTAGTGAAGCCTTTGTTGCTGCCGTTCTGGGGAGCAGGTGGCTCAAGGTGTCAGACTTTCAGTAGAGTTTGTTGTATATTTTCTGTTCTAAGTATTTTCTGTCCTTGATATATTTTTATTCAATGATCACGGACTGAGTATGGATCTTGTTCTAGTTCTTATATTGGGGAGCTTACAAGCTAGTTGGGAGAGACTGAAGGCAAGTAAATGGAACAGAGTGAGGTGGCTGCTAAGGCAGAAGTATGTACTAGAAACCTTAGGGGCACAAAGAGATACATAGAGAAAGATGGCAGCCAGGAGGTTGAGGAAAAGGTGAGAGAAGAGTATTAGAGGCAGAGGGCTCAACATGTGCAAAGATGTGTTTGTGTGATAGGCTCCAGGGTTTAGAAAACTAGAACTAAGGCTCCAGGGTTTAGAAAACTACAACTAATTCAGTGTACTGGACAATGGGTGCGACCGCCTGCAGCAGGGGCTCTAGCGATAAGACCTTGTTAAGAAGATTGGAATCTACACAGTATGAGTTCAGTTAGGAATCCTGAGGGAGAATTCCTAACTGAATTCATACTAACTGAGTAGATAGTAGGGTTGATATTATCTTGTGAAACTTGAGGGGTGGAAGTCTGTCTTCCACCCCTGACCTCTCATCTCCTGCATGGAGGTAAGTCCTATTGCAGGTACAAATTTTATTTTTCTCAGAATTCACATTCCATATTCAGGTCTTCTAAGTCCTAGCTGATTTTGTCTACTTGTTTTGTTGATGACTGAGAGAAGTGTTGAAGTCTGTAACTATAATCATGGATTTGTCTGTTGAATTATCTTCTTGGTGAATTGACCTCTTTATCATTATGTAATATCCTTCTTTATCCCTAGCAATGTTTCTTATTCCGAAGTCTATTTTGTCTTATGTTAATAAAGCTACTCCACCTTTCTTTGATTAGTGTTTATGTGGTTTATTTTTTTCCCATCTTTTTACTTGTAACTTATTTATGTCTTTAAAATGGGTTTCTTATAGACCGCATATTGGGTTTTGCATTTTTAGGTAATCTATCAATGTCTGTCTTTTAATTGGTATGTTTAGATCATTAACATTTCATGTTATTAGTATGGTTGGATTAAAATCTGCCATCTTGCTAGTTGTTTTCTGTTGTCTGTTTGTTCCATATGTTCTTTTTTCTGCCTTCTTTCAGACTGAGTATTTTTTATGATCTGTTTTATCTCCACTATTCGCTTATTATTGATACCTCTTATTTTTTTCATGGTTGCCCTAGTTCTACAATGTACATCTTTAATTGATCAGAGTCTACTTCAAGTAATATTACATCATTTCACATATAAGAATCTTATGACTGACTGTATAACTGAATTCTTCTTACGTTTATGCTATTGTCATGCATTTTACTTTTACATGTGCTGTAAATGCATTGCTACTATTTTTGCTTTAGGCAATCTATTATATTCTAAAGCAATTAAAAATAAGTGAAAAAAAGTATTTTTAAAATATTTACCTTAGACTGTTTGATTTTGGCCTATAACTCTCTTGGAGGCTCTATTCTGTTTTAGTTTTTCACTTTTTCCCGTTTTGACTCTTATGGTTTTCATTTCTCTGCTGAAATTCCACATCTGTTTGTGTATCCTGCCCAACTTTCTTATTAGAACATTTCATGTATTATTAACCTACAAATAAAAGGCCAATGTGAGAAGCAACAAGCATTCGTAATCCAAAAGAATAGCACTGATTCAGGTACAGACCCAGATAGTGTTGCAATTAGGAGGTGAAGGCAAGGGGCATTTATGAGAAAGGGAAAGGCAATAAGCTAAGGAAGAAATTTCTATAGGTGCAAATAAGCTAACATAGCGGTGCTAGTTTTAAAGATCTTTAAATTTCAGCTGCTTTCTTGTTATCCTTGCAAACAATTACTTGGAGTACAGTGCTGCTTTAGGCTCAGTCCAAAGATTATTTTGCCCAGTTTTAACATTCCAAAGGTTTGAGGAGTAAGACCAGCAAGGCAGTTCCTCTGGGATGGCAGCTCCTTCTCCATGTTAAAGTGGCTCTTTTTATGTTATTTTTCAGATAATCATAGTTATTTTAAAGTCCCTGTCTGATGATTTCAATATCTGAGTCATCTCGAAGTCTCCTCCTACTTATTACTTTGCTTCTTGATAGCGGGTTGTTTTTCTTTTGTGTGTGTGTGTGCGCGTGTGTTGCTTGTAATTTGTTATTGAGTGCTGTAGTACGTGAAATAGTAGAGGCTGAGGTGCATAGTATTTTTTCTGGGAAATGCGCATGCCTCTTCTTTTGCTAGGCTGTTAGTGTGGCAGTTTGAGTCAGTTAGGAGGTGAGTCGTGTTTGGGTTGTGTTGTTGCTGTGGTTACCGTAGTTGCACCAAGGGCTTCAAATTCCTCTGGCTTTTCCTTACAGCTTAGGGTTTCATTGCTGGAAGGACAGTTTTTCCTCAGAGTTTATGTTTCACCTACCATCAGCTTTAGGTCATCTTTCTGCATCTGTGCCTCAAGGCACAGTCTACCACCGTAATCTTGTTGCTGGGTGCTTGCTAATCTGGTGGTGGGGAGTACAGGGGTTCTCTATAGTCTTGGTTCAGTCTCAGTCTTAGGCGGGCCCTGTTTCCCTTGGTCTGGGCTGTGTATGGTTCTTTCTGGAGGATCCTGCCCAGCCCCCAGGGGTAGGACACCTCTATGGGTCTGGTTCAGAATTTCCTGCCCCTCCCCCAGGCTTAAAGCGTGGTTTTATTTTTCTTTCACCTTGCCCCAGCTGCCCTGGGAGTGACAGTTTGCTGCCCTTTCCCCAAGGGTTTAAGATTTTTATTCTTTAGAGAAGGGACCAGGTAGACCTTTGTATTTTTCCCAGCTTAGTGACTGTTTTCTCCAGGCGAGCACTACTGCAAGGGTTTCTCTGGTCTCCTGCCTAGCATTTCTTATGCGCATCCACTGAAGTCTGTGAAGAAAAACCTGAGTGTCTATGGCTCTTGCTAACCCACACTTGACCTTCAGTAATTCATTAAAAATCGTACCTGAATTCTTCTTTCCTTTTCTGTGTTGGTCCCATCATTCTCTCTCTGCCATAAGTGAGCCAGAGCTTGCATCTCTCCTTGGAACCCCTTTTTTTCCTTAACTTTCAGTCTAGTTGGTTCAGTTCTCTGATGGCTTCAAGAAAAGTTATGGTTTTGTAGATTATCCAACTTTTTCTTGTTATAGGAGTCGGAATCCAGCTTTCTGCATCCTCAATGGAAGTTTGAAGTCGAGGAAATTCCATTTTATACTAGATTTTATTTTCCAGTGTATTGAGCTTACCTCTCTTGTTCCCCCTCTCTATGATATTGTGATTAAATATAATTTGGTCTTGGTCCACTGTTTCTGTCACACAGCTCCTGTAATTTCCTACATAAGAATCTTGGGGCATTTTTTGTTATAATGTTCAGTTTTCTTCCTGAAAGAGCTCCAGAGCAATAAAGGTGAAATAGATGTCTTGTTATTTATATTACAAGCCCCTTTCAACACACTCAAGTTTATGTTAATCAGGTGATTTTTGGGTTGGAACGTTCAGACCAGTCTTGACCTCTGGGGAGGGGAGAGGAACTGGAGGTTGAACCAATCACCAGTGATCAATGATTTAATCATTTGTGCCTTTTTAATTAGCCTCCGTAAAAAATCTGAAAGATCGGGGCTTGGGGAGCTTCTGGGTTGGTGAACATGTGGAGGTGCTGGGAGAGACGCATCCAGAGATAGCATGGAAACTCACATACCTCGCCCTGTGCATCTCTTCCTTCTGGCTGTTTCTGAGTTATATCTTTTTATAATAAACTGGTAATCTAGTAAGTTTTCCTGAATTCTGTGAGCTGCTCTAGCAAATTAATTGAACCTGAGGAGGGTGTATTGGAAACCTTTGATTTATAGCCAGTCAGACAGAAGCACTGGTAACAACTTAGCCTTGAGATTGGCATCTGAAATGGTGGTAGTGGGTGGTTTTGTAGGGCTGATACCTTTAATCTTTTTATAATAAACTGGTAATCTAATAAGTTTTCCTGAATTCTGTGAGCTGCTCTAGCAAATTAATTGAACCCGAGGAGGGTGTATTGGAAACCTTTGATTTATAGCCCGTCAGACAGAAGCACTGGTAACAACTTAGCCTTGAGATTGGCATCTGAAATGGTGGTAGTGGGTGGTTTTGTAGGGCTGATACCTTTACCCATGGTATCTGATGCTGTCTCCACGTAGATTGTTTCAGATCGAGTTAAATCATAGGACGCCCAGCTGGTGCGAAATTGCTTACTGTGTAGAAAACCCACATATCTGGTGTCAGAAGTCAGAAAAGTACCAGGTTGATTCCCTCTCCCACCTGCATCCCATACCCTAGCTAGGGTCCAGTGGAATAGGGGGAGGCCGGAGTGGTCACTGGGGCCAGTTTTTCTGTTTGCCTCTGTGTTGAGTTGGGTGAAAAAGGGCAACCTAAGTCTCTGCACCTGGCTCTTACGTGAGAATATAGGCTCCTCGGCTATTTCCTGGTTTTGTTTTCATGGATGCCTGGGCTCACCTGACAGACATGTGAAAACAAATATGCCCCTGTGTGCCTGCATAGGGAAACCTGAATGGCTTGGTGCCAAGAGCAAAAGGAAAAGTGGTGTCACCTTAAAGCCAGGCCTCTCCTAAGCAGAGATAGGCTGGCTCAGCTCCTCTGGGAGCTCGCTAGTGCCCCAGAGGAGCTTTCCCACTTGGGCTCAGGTCTAGACTCAGGAAGGAGACTGGGACAGGTAAGGCAGGAGTTTTGGGTGAGGCTTGTAGAGATCGGAATTTTCCCTGAGAACTACTCTAAAGTGGCCATGGTTCCCTTGCTCTGAGCTCAGTGAGGCAAAGTTCTGGCTTCTGGGAAGATACTGTAGTCATCTCATTCTTAGCCAAGGAAGGCATCTCTGTGACTTTTTATAAAGGACTGACTCTTGGGCGGGAATCAAATCAAATGACCTGCCAGATTCCTTTCTCCAGAAGATAAGTTAGGAGTAGGGGATCTGAATTCCTGACTCCTGGGGCACAGGAATTGAGGCAGGAAGAGGGCCATGCTGAGTGGAAGGTCAGGAAGTTGATTGTCTTTCTCTGACAGATTCCGGGTCCTTTGTCGGTAGATTGATGTGAAATCTAACTTCCATGAGGTTTCTGGACTGACCTGACTCTGATCCAAAGATACTATGTGTGTGTGTGTGTGTGTGTGTGTATGCGCGTGCGTGTATGCATGTGTGCGTGCATACTGTCTCTCTACAGGATGCTTCCAATGCCAGATCTGTGGATAAGAGAAACTTTAAAGCTTTGATTGGTTGTCAAGACTCTTGGGTCTTGTACTGGGAGAATCTCTTTGTAATCCCACCCATATGGTAGTGAGGGGCATGTTGAGGTAAGCAAATAAGCCAATAACAAATGAACCCTGGGTTAGGGTGCCCTCTGGATACCGTTTCTCTATATGGTCTTATGTTATTCCTTTCTTCCAGACACTTTGGAAAGAGAAAGGTGTTGAGTGGGCAAGCAGCAGTGTACAAAGTAAGGTGGATATTGTGGACACAGCAACACATGGGTGTGTATTTTCATGAAGGTCATCTTTTTGGTCTAGTCTCTGCAATAGGGATATGCCTTTGTCTCAGCATCTTCCTAGCCCATCCCACCACCTGCTCATGTTCTTTGCCAGTCTGCGAGTAGCTACAGACCTCTTCACATGTGGCTGGACACTGCAGAAGTCCCCGTTTATGTTTGGGTGGGGATGAGTGGGCAGGGTTACCTGGGTATGGATAGTGAGAAGCCTGTCTGCCTGGCTAGGGCTGGGAACCTGGTGCTGGGATGCTGGTCTTCTCTGTAGGGCAGGTTTGCAGGTTTTTAGGTGGTAAGAACAGAGCAAAAGTTACATCGCAGGGAAAATCTGTGCTGTGGATGAACCTAATGCCAGCCTACTCTGGATGTCAAGCCAGGTACCTCTTTTTGGAATTCGCCATCCTATCATGCCTGAGCTCTCCTGGTGTCTTTTTTGGGAGCAGAAGAGGTCTGTTTAACTCCATTTCCCTGAGTCCTGTGGTGGAAACAGACAGGCTCATGGTATTTAAGTCTGTGTATGAGGCATGTTGTTCCTGCACAAACAGTGTGCAGGGAAATCTGCCTGCCTTGCAAGTCTAAACCAAAGCCTCACCAGCTCCTGCCCTAGACTGACATACTTATATTCTTTGCCAGGCCACAGAAAACACAGGTGTGAAGGAACCATTTGCCATGGAAGCCAGTGAGCTGGAGAGGCCCACGTCCGCGAATCATTTCATTCCTGAGGATGGCCAACCCAGAGAAAAAAATGTCAACGTGCCACCACAGGAGACCACAGAAACTATGCAGCTGAAGAAGGAGATTTCTCTGCTGAATGGGGTCAGCCTAGTGGTGGGCAACATGATCGGTTCAGGAATTTTTGTTTCACCCAAGGGCGTGCTAGTATACACGGCCTCCTATGGGTTGTCACTGGCTGTATGGGCCGTTGGCGGGCTTTTCTCCATTGTGGGTGCCCTTTGCTATGCAGAATTGGGGACCACCATCACCAAATCTGGGGCCAGCTACGCTTATATCCTAGAAGCCTTTGGGGGCTTCATTGCCTTCATCCGCCTGTGGGCCTCTCTGCTAATTGTTGAGCCCACCAGTCAGGCCATCATTGCCATCACCTTTGCCAACTACATCATCCAGCCCTCCTTTCCCAACTGTGATCCCCCGTACCTGGCCTGCCGTCTCATCGCTGCTGCTTGCGTATGTAAGTCTGGGGGCTTAGTTGGGGAGTATGTGTGGGGGTGGGGGTTAGTTTAATAATGCTAATAGTACCTTACATTTGAACAGCATATTTTGCTTTTTGTGAGGGAAGAGAGGTGTCATACCTTTTGAAGAAGTAATTTCACCAGAGTCATTTGGTCCTGAGATAAGTAAGGGTAAAAGACGGGGGTGGGAGAAGTTTGAATCTGTTTTTGTGGCTTTTGTTGCCTCATATTCCATCCACTCTTGGCTGTCCCTGAGTTCTGTTCCCCAGTCTGTGTGACAGGATGGTGTGTGTCTTATATTTGTCTTGTCAGGTGTTTTGAATAGAGTCAACATCATTAGTTGTAACTTAACCCAGAAAAAACCTAAATGCTGAGGCCTTTATTCTTTTGCTCTAAAAAAAAAAGTTATTTTGTTTTCCAGCTTTTTATTGTAAACCAGTTTAAAGGTGTCAGTGAGGAAGTCGGCTTCTCAAGGTTGTTGGGGTCCCAAGGTGTTATCTCTTAGGTCCACAGGGCCACTCCTTCCTGCCACTTTCACTCTCCACAGCTGGTTCTAAGCAGCAGATGTTCTAAACACCAAAATGGCTTTTTCCCATTGATGTTTCAGATTTCTTTACACTGACTTTGCAAACAAGGTCTGCCTGGGGCCAGTTAGAGGAAGGTGGATGGCTTCTACCTCATGTTTGGGTTTCTGAGGGCAGAACCTAAGAGATCCCAGTGGATCCCTCTTTTTTTACTTTTTCTGTCATGAGATAGTAAGGAGGGATTCTGTGTGAAATCACTGAAAGGAAGAGAAGATTGCTGTGAATTTGCCCAGTCATGTAGAGGTAGTATTTTAGCTGAGAAGTAGCCCAGAATTCTCCGTATTTCTTAGCACTGTGCTGCCAAGGCACTTAATTATACTCTGTTCTTTCCGTATCTCTGCTTGCAAAAGTGTTGGCACTGTATGTAGTTTATCCACAGTGTTAAAAATAGACTGAGAGCACGGTGGAGTTAGCAATAAGGGATTATACAGTACACTGTGGCTCATAACTTTAAGGAATTTGTTAAAAAGAAATGTTAAAGGGCTCCCCTCCACAGATACGCCTGGGAGGAGGGAAGGTCGGTACTCAGACCGATGTAAAACTGATAGGGTTTGGCCAGGGGGACTCTGGTCTGATTGAGCTCTGTAATAAAGGGAATAACTTTCTGATTATAAAATATATTCATTAAGGAGAAAATTAACTTAGCCTCAAATCACCCTTAATTTCCCACCAAGAGATGAGCATTTTTAATAGTTCATTCCTGTCTTCATTTCTTTCTTTCATAGAATTGGCATCACACTTTGCATATAACTTTATATTCTGCTTTTTAAACTTAAGCTATAATGTATTTTCCCTGTTTTTGTGGAATGTTCTTCAAAAGAAACATTTTTTTAAAGTAGCGTGTGTCTCTTTTTTTTTCTTAATTAAAAGGTAATTGACTTTGCAGACAATTTGAAAAATGCAAAAAAAAAAAAAACAACAAACAAACCCCAAAACCAAAAAACTAAACTAAAATCACCCCATGATTTTATCTCCTGGAGAACTATTTGTTCTATTTGTGTAAAATACCTTCCAGTATTTTTTTTCTGTGCATATTTATAATTTTTAAAAAGTACCCTTGAGATCATACTCTTTGTGGCTTGTATATGGCTTTTAAAATTTTTCGTTATTTAATCCCTTCATCAAATATTCTTAGAAAACGTGGTTTGGGGACATGTAAGTAGTTCCTGAAAGTGTGGTACAGTGGTTAAGATCACAGGCTCTTGTACCAGACTGGGTTTGTTTCTGGCTTTTCCATCAAGTAGCTGCAGACCTTGGAGGGGTTAGTTGGCTGTTGCCTTTTTTTTCTCACTTGTGAAATGGAAATATTGATTGTACCTATCTGAAGAGATTGTTGTGAGGGATAAATGAATCAGTACATATATAGTACATCTCTGCCTGGCACATACTAAGTGTTCTAGAATGTTATTATAAATAATGCTGTGGGGATCTTTGTATATAAATCATTTTCAGATTGTTGCATATTTTCATAGGATAGAATTATATAAGAGAAACCCCCAAGTCTATAGAAATAAACTGTTTCGAGGTTCTTCATGTTTTACCCAGTTGCTTTCTAGAAGGTTTTGTGAGTTTGTACTCTTTTTTGAGCACCTGAGAGTGCCTGTGCATTGGTCCTGAGATAGCCTTAGGATGAATTCCAAGAATAACCTTTATGATTTCTACTGTTGTTTTTGTGCTTAGGAAGCCCATCCCCACCCCAGGAACACATCTTTTGATTGGAGGAGAGACCTCATCTCCTAGAAGTGCAGTCGTGGTATCTCATAGCTTTTTTCATTCAAATGTACTTTTACCCAGATTTCTCAGAATCTGAATTCCTGCAAGCCCCATGTCCCAGAAGCGTAGCCTTTTCCATAATGCAGGCCTGAGGACAGGAACTTGTCAGAGGTGGGGCCAAAACATAAAACCTTATCCCATCCTAACCGACTAGGCTTTAGGGTTCAGCTTAATTCTCTTCTTGGAACTGAGGGTGTACAATCAGGCTGATGGATCATCCAGCAAAACTATGATGTGCTGGAGAGAGTCTACTTGGGCAGGAGTGGCGATGAGACTGGCCTAGGCTCAAGAAACAAATTGGAAGAAACCAGTTATGTCATAATTAGGGAAATAACGAAGATCTACACTGAATCCAGGGTGAGATTTGGGTAGGATACTCTCTCTTTTTTTTTTTTTTTTAATATGGAAGGCTTCATGAATTTGCGTGTTATCCTTGTGCAGGGGCCATGCTAATCTTTTCTGTATTGTTCCAATTTTAGTATATGTGCTGTTGAAGCGAGTACATTAAATTAGTGTTGAAACTGAGACATGAGAGGAGTCTAGGTTGTTGGTTGGGAGACTGCCTAAAGAAGTTTTAACCATGACAGGCTATACAGTTAATGTTCCATTCTAGAAATAACGGTCCAGGCGGTCTTCATATAAACAACTCTAGGGTAGAGCCGCAAGCTGGTGGCCCATGGGCCAGACTTGGCTCACAGATGTATTGTTGGGCTTACACAGTGTTCTCAACAATTTTGACTTACCAACATTTGAAAATCAGGACTTACCCTTTCTCTTGAAAAATCAAAATTTCTGGCAACTTTGGACCCAAATTCCTGCCTGACACAATCAGCTGTGTTTGAGTAGTGATTGCTTCCTTTACATGGAGCATATAGCTTCCAGTTCATTGCAGCCCTCCATTCCCTCCTGTTTTATACCCAGACATTCTTGGCATTACTTATTGCTCATTTGTATTACCTTCTTGGTCCCTGAAGACATTGCTGTTTCAGATGCTGGCTTTCCAGCAGCCCTCCACCCCCACTACTAAGTTACTCTTGGCAAGGAGATACAAGCAGCTTTCTTTTGGATTTTAGGCTATCTTAATTACTCATTTTCTTAGAGCAGTGGTTCTCATTGGCTGTTGCCTTTTTTTTCTCACTTGTGAAATGGAAATATTGATTGTACCTATCTGAAGAGATTGTTGTGAGGGATAAATGAATCAGTACATATATAGTACATCTCTGCCTGGCACATACTAAGTGTTCTAGAATGTTATTATAAATAATGCTGTGGGGATCTTTGTATATAAATCATTTTCAGATTGTTGCATATTTTCATAGGATAGAATTATATAAGAGAAACCCCCAAGTCTATAGAAATAAACTGTTTCGAGGTTCTTCATGTTTTACCCAGTTGCTTTCTAGAAGGTTTTGTGAGTTTGTACTCTTTTTTGAGCACCTGAGAGTGCCTGTGCATTGGTCCTGAGATAGCCTTAGGATGAATTCCAAGAATAACCTTTATGATTTCTACTGTTGTTTTTGTGCTTAGGAAGCCCATCCCCACCCCAGGAACACATCTTTTGATTGGAGGAGAGACCTCATCTCCTAGAAGTGCAGTCGTGGTATCTCATAGCTTTTTTCATTCAAATGTACTTTTACCCAGATTTCTCAGAATCTGAATTCCTGCAAGCCCCATGTCCCAGAAGCGTAGCCTTTTCCATAATGCAGGCCTGAGGACAGGAACTTGTCAGAGGTGGGGCCAAAACATAAAACCTTATCCCATCCTAACCGACTAGGCTTTAGGGTTCAGCTTAATTCTCTTCTTGGAACTGAGGGTGTACAATCAGGCTGATGGATCATCCAGCAAAACTATGATGTGCTGGAGAGAGTCTACTTGGGCAGGAGTGGCGATGAGACTGGCCTAGGCTCAAGAAACAAATTGGAAGAAACCAGTTATGTCATAATTAGGGAAATAACGAAGATCTACACTGAATCCAGGGTGAGATTTGGGTAGGATACTCTTCTCTTTTTTTTTTTTTTTAATATGGAAGGCTTCATGAATTTGCGTGTTATCCTTGTGCAGGGGCCATGCTAATCTTTTCTGTATTGTTCCAATTTTAGTATATGTGCTGTTGAAGCGAGTACATTAAATTAGTGTTGAAACTGAGACATGAGAGGAGTCTAGGTTGTTGGTTGGGAGACTGCCTAAAGAAGTTTTAACCATGACAGGCTATACAGTTAATGTTCCATTCTAGAAATAACGGTCCAGGCGGTCTTCATATAAACAACTCTAGGGTAGAGCCGCAAGCTGGTGGCCCATGGGCCAGACTTGGCTCACAGATGTATTGTTGGGCTTACACAGTGTTCTCAACAATTTTGACTTACCAACATTTGAAAATCAGGACTTACCCTTTCTCTTGAAAAATCAAAATTTCTGGCAACTTTGGACCCAAATTCCTGCCTGACACAATCAGCTGTGTTTGAGTAGTGATTGCTTCCTTTACATGGAGCATATAGCTTCCAGTTCATTGCAGCCCTCCATTCCCTCCTGTTTTATACCCAGACATTCTTGGCATTACTTATTGCTCATTTGTATTACCTTCTTGGTCCCTGAAGACATTGCTGTTTCAGATGCTGGCTTTCCAGCAGCCCTCCACCCCCACTACTAAGTTACTCTTGGCAAGGAGATACAAGCAGCTTTCTTTTGGATTTTAGGCTATCTTAATTACTCATTTTCTTAGAGCAGTGGTTCTCAACTGGAGTTGAACCATTTAGCAAGGTCTGGAGTCATTTTTGGTCATCACAGCTTTTGGGAGGGTGTGCTACTGACATCTAATGGGTAGAGGCCAGGGGTGCTGCTGAACATCCTGTAACACACAGCACAGCCTTGTACAGCAAAGGCTTACCAGCCCCCAAATATCAGTAGATCTGAGGTTGAGAAACTCGTCCTAAAGGTGCATTCTGCTCTTATGCGTTCTGGGGTCTTAGACTCTTGAGGTGGGGCCTCAGGTTGCCGACTGAACTCATTATGCATAGGGGCTCTTATTCACTTATGAGATTGTGAGCAGAAATGGCAGTTATTGAGGTACATAGGTCCCCTCTCTGGCCAGGTGCCCAGCATTGTAAGAGAACGACTGCAGAAGTGTATGTTTCTGGCTTAGATGTTGTCGGTCCATTTTTCTTTGTTGGATCCTGACTGTTATGTAACCTCACACACATCACTGGTGATTATTTGCCATGAAGATTTCAACATGGGAGTCAGTTCAGCACTGACACAGTGGTATCGAAGCAGAGGCCTGCTAACGCCTGAGACTCCATTGCCCCTTAGAGTTTGCTCAGTGAGGCTAGCAGTGAGGAGGAAGAGGAAAGGGAGGAATACTGCCAAGCGTGAGACTGGAGTGAAGAAACACTGGATGGTTTCTGAATAGCTTTCTATTGTCCCTTGCTGCCTTGAACTTGGGCCTGGGCAGAGGTCTGAGTAGAAAGGATTCTTCTCTATTTTGGTCAGTCATTGATGTGGACAGATGGCTTTCATGTTCTGACGGTGACAGGCCAAAGGAGAACTGGATCTTGACCACAGTTGCTCAAAGATCCTGTGCTCTAACCCTATATAAAGTTTGAATATTTTGATACTAAGACTAAATGTGTATATTTGTATAATTAAAAACAAGGAGGCTTTTAAAAAAGGCATGTACATTACATATTCGTACACATCCTAAGAGGTAGATCCTGATCATGGGATTTCCATTTGGAAGTGTTTTTCTCCCCTGGACTGTTGTAGAACATTTCTCTCTTAATAGACTTGTAGATGATTTTTTTCCCCCGATTTTTTTCATTTCCCACCTTGTAGCTATTTTTTGTTGTTATTAAGGATTACGCTTCTCTGTCTTTGAATGCTTCTTAGCAACACCTGTTTGTGGGAGGAATTGGAAGGGTTCCTGCTCCTCCCTGTTTCCTGTAGGAGGAGAGAGCTGTGACTGTCAGCATGACTGGGACTACAGCTTCAGATCATCAGGCCAGCTCCTCATCAGAGAGTATGAGAGGTGCAAGTCTGTCTGAGGGCGCACGTATTATTACGGATTTGTTTATGTTTTAAACAACTGAAAACCATAAGTAGCATAGCTCAAACATATTGAAATTGATTTCTCTCTCATAATAAAAGTAGGCAGTGCGAGGCTTGTAAGATGACATCATAATTCTTCAGGGGGCCAGGTTCTTTCCTTCTGCCCTACTATTCTGCCATCCTCAGCATGTGACTCTTAGCCGGTGGTTCAAGAGTGTTAATCAGGCTCTAGCTGTCAGGTCTGCATTGTAGACAGGAAGGATAAAGAAAGGTACACCCCATCCTTCAAAGATACTTCTTGAGGTCTTATTCATTTAAAACTTTGCTTACATCTCTGGGGCAAGAACCTAGTTACCTGGCCATACCTGCCTGCAAGAGAGGCTGGGAAATGTAAACTTTATTTTGGCAGCCATGACTCCAGCTACAATTTTTATTACTAAGGAAAAATGGAAGATAACTAGCAGTCTTTGCCACAGAGAGACTTGGGGATTTGTTGTTCCTGCTTTGGGTTTGGGTCTGCTATTTAAGTACTTTCTCAGCAACAAACCCCCAGAGAGCTTTGAAGACCCTCATATGAGTCCCACACTCACTGGTGCAGGCTTTCTAGCAAGGAAATGAGATCAGGAGAAGAGGGAAGGCTTGGATGTTCTCGTTGTGGTCGTTGAATCCAGCCCTGCTTTCTTCTGTTTGAGCTCTGATACTCATTGGTGCTAGTTGGGGATGGAAGTCCTGGGGGGCATAGAGGAGTGGGATCAGATGATGAAATTTTGTTTCTGAATTAGAATCTGGAATACTTTCTGATGACTTCTGCTTGGTAGACGGTTTTCAGAGCTCTCTTCACTCTGGCAGGGCTGAGAGTTGGGTAAAACAAGCAAGGCACTTGGGGCCAGCATTTCAGAATGATTTGCCCAGTGGCTCTGACAGTGAGGCCTCCTTAACTTTCATGCCCTAGGCAGCTTACTCAACCCCACCCTACTCCCGACCCTGCTCTCTGACTGCACGTTAATTAAGTATTTTTATTTCTATGTGCAGGGTAAATAAGTCAATGTATAAAAGGGTATATAATGGAAAAAGTCTCCCTCCCTCTCCAAGTTTTAGTCTTCCTACCCAGAGGCAACCCATGTGACCAGGCTCTTTTGTACCCTGCCAGCTGGTCTTTCAGAAGGGGCTTTGCAGGGACTTCCATGAGGTGCCACCTTCACTCATTCCTTCAACACTAGGCATTGAATTTCCACCGTGTGCAGAGAGTACCCAGCCACGGGGGAAATTCGTAGCAGGGAAGGAGAAGGAGCAGAAGCAAGGGGGAGTGCCTGTCAGTCAGGCCGAGGGTTCTGCCAGCCTCTCTCCTCCATCTCATGGCCACATCTTGGTGCTACAAACCGGGAGCACAGTGAGCACAGCAAGGACATTGTGAGATAGTTTCTTTTTCTGTGTGTAGATCCATCTTTCTCTCTCTCTTTTTTTGTTCCCTTCTCTCTGTCTCCGCCCCCTTGTCTCTGTCTCTCCTGTCTTCTGTGTATTTCTGTGTCTTTCTGTCAGTAATTTTCTCACAAACTGTATACCTTCTCACTTCTTTTTTTCTGTAGTACTGCTTCCTTCCTCTGCTTTCCTGTTTTCGTTCCTCTGTTACAGAGGTTTGCATGTGACTTTGACTCGCTGTGGCCCTTACTCTGCTGCTGTTAGATACATTCAGTCTCTCATTACTCACACTCCATGTTCCTGGCAGAGACGGTCGAATAGGCTCAGCTTGGGTCCAGTGTCTGGCTTGATCAACCATGATAGAAGAGGGGGAGCAATTCTCAAGAAGGGGCCCGGCAGGTAGGCAGGCACCTCAAAATATGCTTACTGTGTTGCACAGGGGTCTGTGGATTACTGGTGGCTATTAACTAGGTAATCCTTGTGTTAGCCGACCTAGACTTAGTTAGCCCCACATAGCAAACTGATTAGTAAGGTAGGTCTCTGGGAAAATCTGTCAGCAGCATGCATTCCTTTGGTCTTCTCCTCTTTGCCTTGGCCATTGCCCCCACCCTCCAGCCCCCACCTCATATGACTGAGTAGTAAGTGCCTATGGCATTTGCCGGAGTACTGAGTGAAAGCTCTTAAAGTATTTTTGGTGCTGTTCAGCCCCCCATGTTTATTTCCACAGGCTGGCCCTAGGCTTTTCTTCTCCACTTGTGTCAGGGGAATGTCTAACTTTCTGACAGTTGACTTGCTCCAGGGAATTTGTGGTTAAGTGAGAGTCATCACCATCTTGATTCTCGCTAGGGTTCATTAGTTCCCCTTTTTGCTTGGCAATAAGCTTAAAACAATATGCTTTGTTTCCCCCTAATAATTTGTGATCCCCTTGGGGAAGCACCACCCCAGTGTCTGAGGGAGAAACCTCATGAGACAGATGTCCATATGACCGTAGCATGAGATACTCAGCTGTGCTGTGAAGGAGGAATGCCATAGGGTTAAGGTGGGAGAGAGCTCAGTGAGCCAGCTGGCTAGTCTGTTTGGGGAAGGTTTTACAGAGGAAGTGGAGTAGAGGGAGACCTTGAAAGTAGGAGTTGCTGTTGGCTATGGCAGGAGGAGGAAGGGAGGACATTTCTCTTCTGTGTATAACTGGGGCCAGTAGAATAGAGTACAAAATGGGTAGGAGTGAGTGAGTAGAAGTGGTCTGGAGGATAAGTCCAAAATATTTCATAATAACTTTTGAGGTTCACGTAAAAGTTCAATTTTTGGAGGATGGGGCAGTAATTAGAGGTGCCACTGTGGAGCCCCTTGTGTATTGTTCATGTACCTTCCCTGTGGATCAGGTCAGTTCAG
>NW_006434825.1:12110045-12112470 GCF_000325575.1 Pteropus alecto
CAGCAGGGGTAAGATATCGAGATCTTCAACACAGGCCTCAGATATCACCGAGGCGTATGAGGAACTGGGCCATAAAGCCAGCAGAGCTGGCAGGGTCCCCGGGAACGCCCAATTGAGCTTCTCTGTGGACCTCACTGAGAACTGTGGGATTTGGATAGAAAGAAGGTGGGGGAGATCAGTGGGGTCCATGTGAACTTAGGAATGGTAGTTAGCCTCTCAGCCTCAATTTTATCATCTATAAAATGGGAGTTGGAATGCATGTTGGGTTCTGAGAATTAATTGAGAAAGCGTATATAAAATTGTCGGGCATATGACAGGCTTTTTTTTTTTTTTTACGTGTATATGCAAAACATTGTTTTTCTAATTCCTAAGTGACCTGCCACCTAAATTCAAATTCACCTCATTTATTATGGGCCTCTCTTGGCCATGGAGAGATCTTATGCTTTGGGAGTCTGAGTGGGTAAAGGCCACCATTCCTGGGCCTGGGAACAATTTCCAAAAATGATTGTGGTTGTTAGATTTATGAGTGTGTGTTAATGCGTGCCTGTGCATCTTTACTTGTCAACAGTGACGGGATTCATGGGAGCTCCCAGCTGGGGTGCATGGGGGATATCCTTCCATTTGCCTATTCTGGTTCTGACAAGTTCATTGGCCCCTTTGCCTGAGGCAGATAGGGCAGAGGTGATGCACTCTATGAAGAAAGATTGGACCTCTGTGCCCTCAGCTCAAGCCTGCCAGTGACTTTATGGTTTTTCTTCTAGGTCTGCTGACATTTGTGAATTGTGCCTATGTCAAGTGGGGCACACGTGTGCAGGATATATTCACTTATGCCAAGGTCCTAGCGCTCATTGCCATCATTGTTATGGGCATTGTTAAACTGTGCCAGGGTAAGAAGGGCCCGAGGTGGGAAAGGGGGTGCATGTGACTCCAGGAGTTCCCTGGGTTCCCTGAGGAGGACGTGGGGACTGTTAGCTTTAATGCTCAGCTCATTCTACATACATGCGAGGCTGTGTTCCTGGGCCAGGCTGGCTTGGTCAGATGGACAGGAGCCAGCCTTTCCCTTGTAGAGGCTAGGAGCATTGCAAGAAGCCAGCCAAGGGCCTAGGAACTTTTGAAACTTGGGTCATAATTGGCTCATACAAGTAATCAGCAGGGATAGAGCGAGCCCTGCTCTGGCTCCTGGTTTTTGGTCTGTGATTGCTAGACAGTGAGTAGGATGACTTGACCCTTCTTGAGGGTGGTGGGATGGTGTGTGTGTGTTGGGGGCATATCAGGTGTGGAAATGAGTGGTTATTTCATAGCCTTTACTTTTCATCTGGACTTGCTCTTATTCAGCATTCCTTCCAAAGTCAGCTCGCAGCAAAATATTAAAATATTGTGAAGTTGGCACTGACTTTTCTGCAGGTTGGCTATAGAAGGCTTTTTTATTCCTGGATCAGAGCAAATTGGCAGTGAGGGTAACAGGCCTCCCAAGATCTCCTGAGTCCTTAGAAAAGACCTGAGGTGTCCTTGACCAAGAATGTTTCAGTCATTTAAGAACCAATTCTCTAGATCATGTCTCTAAACTTGGTTGTGTTTGCAATCACCTAAGGTTCTGAGATCTCCATCTCAGACCTATTGCATTAAGCTCTGAGTTGGAGTTGAAAAAGGCATGTTTTTAAGAAGTGCCCTTGGTGATTCTTAGGCAACTTGTCTAGCACCTTTGTACACATGTACCAAGTTAGTACAGCCGGCCATCTGGATGTCCCTGGAGTCTCAGAAGCATTTTAGGATCATATTGGGTGGTTGGGTAATCCTCTCCCCAAGATCTGTGCCTTAGGGAACCACTGCTGTGTGTGATGACTGACAGCCCTGGGGCGTGGACATTTCTATTTTCCCTTCTGTGCTGCACACCCAGCCCTTTTTGCCACATCGAAGGGTGGGTCTAATCTCTGCAGAAGGTGACAACAGGCTCCCTTAGAAGTCTAGGTCTTGTTAAAAACCTGCAGTGTGTCCATAAGGTCTCTCTCCTGGGCAGCTGGGTGCTGCTTCCTCGGCTTTTAAGCCTGTAGCCTCTGGAGGCCTCCAAGGAGAATAAGTGCCTAGGCTGGCTCTTCAGGAGTGGAGGTGACCCAGATCTACCCCGGGCCCAGTGGGAAATAAGACCTCAGTTTCTAAATAGCCTGCGATTTCCTGCCCCACTCAAACGTAGACACTGCAAGTAGAGCAAAAGCATTCTCTCCATGAGACTGAGAAACCCATTTGACCAAATTGTGCAGTGGTCTGGGCTGAGAGAGGTAGGTCCACAGGAAGGTCTAATTGGTAGTAGAAAACCGACTCTTTTATGATAGACAGGGTTCTTTTTAAAAATAGGAAGAACTATGGCCTGCTGTGAGGTCTCTTGCAGGAAATGGAAATTCATTAAGGCTTTGGAAGAGGTGACACA
>NW_006434825.1:12112649-12127672 GCF_000325575.1 Pteropus alecto
CTTTCCTGAGGGAGTGGGGTGGTGGTTGTGTGCAGGGAGTGGTGGTTACCATTCTTTTGGTGTTAAATTATGTTTTTTTTTCCTTCCCCCTTCCCTCTTGCTTTTCTCTTCTTTTCTTCACCCTCCTCCTTTCTCCTTTTTTTCCATCTTTCCTTTCCTGATACGTCCCCTCCCCATCCTTCCCTTCTCTTTACACCTTCTTTCTCACTTCCCTCCTCCTTTCTTTTTTCTTCCTGAACCCCCACCAACCTTTGCCCCTGCAGGATACTCTGAGCACTTTCAGGATGTCTTTGAGGGTTCCACCTGGGATTCGGGAAACCTCTCTCTTGCTCTCTACTCTGCCCTCTTCTCTTACTCAGGTTGGGACACCCTTAATTTTGTAACAGAAGAAATCAAAAACCCAGAAAGGTAAAGGCGGGCTCACTCTCTCATTCCCCAATGTGGCTGGAACTCCTGCTGGTAGAGGGCGTGCTTAACCTCTTGCTTCCCCTTGTCCCTCTGTCTCTCATCCCTCCCTACTCCTCTAGCTCAGAGGGATGAGGGGTTAGGACAGGAAGGAGTAAAGGTGGGAAAGCCCCTGACTCCCAGCCCTCATGTTCACATTGGAGGACCCCAGGGTTCTTCCCCGAGGAGTGGGCTACAGCAGACCCAGCTGGGCTGAGGTGGCAGGCCCTTGTGCTCTGGTCCTGACACTGAGGCCTGGTGAGCCAGAAGTTTATTCTGTGCAACCAGGTCCCTAGCCTGGCCTCTAGTCCTTAGAGGACACTGCTCCTTCAGTGGGACCCATTGGTCCTATTGTGGGTGGTGATCATGAGCTATCTTCACAGAGAAAGATATCTGTCCGGCTGTCTATCTGTCTCTCTCTCTGTCTCTCTCTCTCCGTTTCTCTCTCTCTCTCTCTCTCTCTCTCTCTCTCTCTCTCTCTCCACGCACAGAAAGAGGCCATGTGAGGACCCAGTGAGAAACACTCTCTCTCTCTCTCTTTCTCTCTCTCTCTCTCTCTCTCTTTCTCTCTCTCTTTTGTCTCTATCTCAAAAGAGTCCAGGGGCTTGGGATACCGACTCACTCTCGGCCACATGGGAAAGAGGTGCTTTAAAGAGGCCAGGGAACTGTTTAATGTCAGAAAAATCCCTTGGTGAACTTTGACCCCAAGGAGAGGTTGGTTCTAGATAGTTCTTTCTCACTTGTCCTGACAGAAATCTGCCCCTGGCCATTGGGATTTCTATGCCAATTGTGACGCTCATCTACCTTCTGACCAATGTGGCCTATTACACAGTGCTGAGCATTTCAGATATCCTTGGCAGTGATGCCGTGGCTGTGGTGAGTTTTTTGGGAATCCCTATTTGCTTGTCATCTTATGATACTGAATGGTTCAATCTCTCTGCAGCCGCTCCAGCTCTGCAGGGCAAGGTGGCAGGTCTAGGCCAGAGGGTGGGCTGCTCAGTGGCGACTGTGTTTGTCCCGACAGCCCAGATGCAGGAAACTTAGGAAACCCTGTTTTATGCTGAGTGCCCTTTCTGCGCTCTGCCCCCAGACATTTGCTGACCAGACATTCGGCATGTTCCGCTGGACCATTCCTATTGCCGTTGCCCTGTCCTGCTTTGGGGGCCTCAACGCATCTATCTTTGCTTCATCAAGGTACTGTATCTCTGCTTCACCCATAACAGACTCCATTATTTAATTCTCTAAGGCTTTGAGTGAGCCCATAAGAGCTCTTCTTTTTCCTTCTTCCTCTCTTGGAAATAGAAGGCGTGTGCGTGTGTGTGGGTGTGTGTGCGTATGTGTGTACACATCTGTATGCATGTATGTGCCTTAATGCAAATGTTTATGTGCTGGTAGCTCATGTTTCCGTCTGAAGTGAGGACAGATTGGTAGGAGAGGAGGAGGTGGAAAGGAGGAGGACGGCAGTAGCTTGGCGTAGGGACCCTGTCAGGCACCAGCCTATAGGCTCCTTGTGGGTTATGGCACAACCCCAGGGTTTATTCCTTCAGTAAATGATTACTGAGCACTTGATGGGTACCAGGCACTGGTACAGAATGACTCTGCCCCTCACTTCACAGAAAATTCCGAAGCCGACAGGTAGGCTCCTGCTCTTCTCTTTGTGCAGAGACTTATCTATAAGAGCACTGTCCCTCCTGTGGTTTCAGAGATGGGAGCAGTTGTGCCTTGCCAGGCTGACTCTGCTACCTGGTCTCAGGGTTCCAGACTTCCCTTCTTCTTCAGCACTTTGCTTCATCAGTTGTCCCTTCTCTTTGGTGGGTTGGAGCCATCTCTACACAAGCTTCTTTCATCTTCTCCTACAGAAGTCACAAAACGGCTTTCCCCATCTCCCCTCTTCCTTACTGGACACATTTCTTGAGAGAATAGTTTGCATTTCAGCAGTCATTCATTTATTTACCCATTACACTTTGGCTTCTACGACTAAACTGTTCTTACTAAGGATACTAGTGACCTCCTTCTTAGTCTCCTTTCAGTCTTTGTCCTACTGGACCCACGAAGCAAATGATGCTGACAACCTTCTACAGTACTTCTAAAGCGATTCCTGTGGCTTCTGTGACACTCTGGTAGCTAAAAAGAAGGCTTCTTTCCTGATTCCTCTTCCACTCACCTTATAAATATTACTATCCCAAGGCCACAAACATTCTTACACCAGCCTTCAGAGACCACACTCTCACGCCTCCAAGCCTCTTATGCCTTTGCTTGCACTGTTTCCTCACCCACCCACTCACCTCTGGCAAACTCCAGCTTTTCTTCCCTGCCCAGATGTGGTCATCTCTTGCAAAGCTTTTCGTTCCTCCAGCCCACCCCCAGACCTGGTGAGTGCCATGTGCTCCATGATGATGCTGACTGCCCTCCGTGGCGTTCCTTTCTCTGCTGCTCTGTTTCCCAGTCAGTAGGGCTCTTTAGGTGCAGAGAGGAAGGCTGGGTTGTCTTTTTGAACTCCAGGCTCATCCTGGCCTATCATATATCAAGAGCTCAGGGAAGGTATATGGAGGGCACAGCAGAAGTCTGGCTGCCTTCTTTAAAAAGCCATTGTGTTAAGTATGAAATCTATGGGGTGGCAGAGTGAGGGTACCCCTGGTGGGATAGATTGGGTGCCAGTGGGTGATGGAAAGGTGAGGCATCCAATGGGTGATGGTAAGATATCTGTGATTGAGAGAAGTGGGAGTGTCTGTGGGTGATGGTGTATTCCATAGCTAAGGGGCTGGAGGTGTCAGCAGGTAGCAGTGGGGTAGGACGTTTATGGGTGACGGTGAGGTGCCCAAGGTTGAAGAGGGTGGAGACATCTGTGGGTAATAGGGGTAGGTTGGGCTGGGCATGCATGGGGAACATGGGATGCTCCTGAGAGATTACCTGCTGCTTTTTTCTGGGGCTCTGAGCCTAGTTTGTCTGAGTGAGGAGTGTGGCTGCATGGTTGAGTAAAAGGATAATGCTGACATATTTCTTGTCTCTCCAGGTTATTCTTTGTGGGTTCCCGGGAGGGCCACCTCCCTGACCTTCTGTCTATGATCCACGTTGAGCGTTTTACACCCATCCCTGCTTTGTTGTTCAATGTAAGCTCTGCTGGGGGTGTGTGGGGCCCAGATATATCTGTGTAGTACTCTTCATGAGAAGACTGTAGTGTGGGAGGTATAGTAGCTTCTTGAGATACTTCCCGAGCTTCTCCTTGTTTCTTCCTTTTTCTTAAAATTATTTTAGAATATAAAACTTAATCGTTTTAAAGAAGGGAAATGCTACAAAGGAACACAAAAGTGAATTTGTAAGATTTTTCTTTTATGACAGTGCCTTCTTCTTCCAGCTCCTCCTTATTTTTTAAATTGTTAAATCATATTTAGAAAAGAAACCAGACCAGTTGTACAACTATCCAAGAGGCTTCTATTCATATCATAGACATCATAGATTTATAAATAGTAGATGGCAGTAGTGTTTTATTACACCAAAATTAGTAAATTACAGAAGTGTTCTGACAGATGAAAGAGTCCTGAAAAGACCACCATTTTCTAATTTGCAATGTGTTTTATATATATAAAAGCTAACAGGGACCCGGAGAAAGGCCTTACTCCAAGATCTGAAATGCAGTGAATTTTTCTTGTCATTAAGTCTTATGTGGTTTAATTAATTAAGTTTAAGTTTTGGATTCATCTGGAATTTATATTTTGGTGTACGGAGTAAAGTGGAGAATCACTTAATTTTTTTTTTTTCAAATGACTAGCCAGCTATACCAATATCATTTATTGAATAATCTATTTTTCTATCATTTTCAAATTTTTTATCATATAAAAATAATAATAATAGTTAATTTTTTAGAGTGCTTCATATGCACCAAGTATAACAATATGCCCCTAAAATATATCATCATCTCAACTAATCAGCACTAAGCTTCATTATTTGTCTTTATACTGAATCGCTGAAAACAATGAGGGTACTTCTTCAGTTTTTTTCCTCCTGGAATTTTCTTGGCAATTTTTCATATTCATTTGTCTTGATGAACTTTGGTATCATTTTGTCAAAATAACAAAAAACTCTCAATATTTTGATTGAGATAGCATTGAATTTATAAATTTAGAGGAGATCCAACATATTGTCTTTTAATTGAATAACCTTCCACCTCACTTTTCTCCTCTCAATAAAGGATTCTGCTTCTCTCACCAGAATGGGCTCTTTTTGCTTTAAATCTTTTGTTGATAATCTGGGGTGAAAAGATAGGTAGAGGAAACTCCATATTCTTTTTTTTTTAATCCATAAATATTATACAAATTTTAATAGCTTAAATTGTACATACAGCCAAATAAAAACTTGCATTAATGATTGGTAGAGCTGGCATCATAGGAGCAGTTTGCCATATTGTTGAAGTTTAAGCAAATCTGACCTTGTCCCAGGACTGTAGTCCCTGACTCTGGTCTTCCAGAGCACTTTTGTTCCAAAGGGCAAATTCTGTCGAACCTTTCTCCTCAGAGGTATGGCTCCATTTTGCTAATCTGCATTTCTAAGGCACCAGAACAAGTGAGATGGTTCTGGAGGAATTTGCCCATTTGTATTCCAGAGGGCATGATGTGATTCATGTTGAGGTTGGTGCATTGATGTGAGAAGGGCCTCACTGTCTGCCATCAGAAGAGGAATAAGGTCTGGCTTGTTACTGAAGTGCTTGCAAAAAAAGGGAGGCGTTGAGTGGAGGAAGGGCCCCCAACAGAAGAGGGAGAGACGACACTTTAAAAGTTAAGGTAGAGAACAGACCTTGCTGATGCCAAGGAGTCACTGAAGAGAACCAGGGGTGATCCAGCGAAGTTAAATCAGCAGTTAGCAGATCTAGTGATGGTGGAGTCTCCTGGGGTCTGGTGGTGACATTGCCCCCTCCTGGTTTCCCCTTTCTCCTCCAGTGTACCATGGCACTCATCTACCTCACTGTGGAGGATGTTTTCCTGCTCATCACCTACTTCAGTTTCAGCTACTGGTTCTTTGTGGGCCTGTCTGTTGCTGGACAACTCTACCTTCGCTGGAAGGAGCCCAATCGGCCCCGGCCTCTCAAGGTGCGTGGCTCTGGGAAGACTAGGAGGGTGGGCCATCTTTCCAAGGTGCCTTCTTCCCCATGCCCCCATCTTTCTGTTATTTCCCATCGTGTATTGCGCATGCTCCTTGTTTCTGGTGATTGTGCCCCTCTATGCTGACACCATCAATTCCATCACTGGCATTGTGATCTCCCTCTCCGGGGTCCCCGTCTACTTCTTTGGTGTTTATTTGCCAGAGTCCCGAAGGCCACTCTTTGTTCGGAATGCCGTAGGTGAGCTTCTCTTTGCCCATTACTCACTGGCTGTGTGTGTGTGTGTGTGCGTGTACACACAGATGCTTGTAGAGGTGGGGGTGGTGGCTAACAGCCACCCATACTGGTGATGTGCTAGAGGCCATGAGACCTGGCTGCCCCACATGACTTCTTCTCTTTTGATCTTGACATGATCACTTTAATTCTATCTTTGGAGTCCTATTTGGGAGTTAAAACACTACCTCTTGAAAGTGCAATCTACATGGGAGGAGAAGGAGTCATGCCTCAGACTCTCTGGTTGCGCATGGACCGGGGACGTTGAAGCTTATTGGGGTGAAGGGTAAAGCCTCCACAAGGGAGAGGTGGGAAGGGAGCCACAATATGTTTTCATCAGCCTTGTGGTGTTCAGATTGGGGCTGTAGATGAAATGTCACCTGTTTGCTAAATTCTTCTCTTTTCATTTAGCTACATTCACCAAAGTCACCCAGAAGATTTGCTTTTGTGTCCTGACTGAGCTAGATGTAGCTGAAGAGAGAAAGATTGAGAGGAAAATTGACTAGAGGCCAGAGCTGGAGTTCCCTGAGGCCTAGAAAGCTGACAAGACTGTATGGGCCCAATCCTCTTGTAGTAAAGGAGCCTGTTGGCCCACATTATGTAAAGGAACTCAGAGCTGATGGCCTACTCATGTGGTCACTCTCATTGGTAAGCTGTGGGAGGAGGCTCAGGGTCTGGGGCCAGGCTGAAGGTGGGAGACTTCAGAGGGTGGTGATGGTGGTGGAAATGGTGAATTTTGTACCTGGTGGGTGGGTGTAGCCCTTAACGCTTACTTGGTGAGTTGCACTAGGGGAAGAGGAAGTGCTAGCTAGGTTAATAGCTGTGGCTGGTGGTTTCTGAATTTGCTCGCTTGAGGTTTGAACCAAGGGCATCTACAAAGGGGCTGCATTTTGGAATGTTTTCCTCTGACCAGGTCCAAGCACCTGACTTGAGAGGCCTGAAATGCTACCATTTCTTCCTTGAGAGAGTTGTATTCCATTATTTATTGATGTTATTTAATCCAGAACACCAGTTCTTGCAAAGCATTGTTCATTCATCTACAGGATGCAAGTCTGTTTAAAAATTTAAAGTACCCAAAGCCAAGTCTCTCTGTCTTTAGAAGTGTCTTTATATGGCCGTGGGTCAGACTGTGGCCAGATTTTTTTGCTTGGTTCGAGCAGTCTTCTCTTGAGTCTTACATGCAAAAGTAAACTTTAAAGATTGTTTTACTCATGTACCTGTTACACTTAAGTATGCAGATAGTTCAGCAAGGACAGATGAACAAATTCATAAGTCAAAAGTCTGGCAATACTGCTATTCTGAAGGATAATCCTTTATTTTACTTAATTAGTTGATAGAAAGTACATCTCTGGGTTTATGGTATGAACTTTAAGAGGACAGAAACTTCTACTTCTATAGTTTGGGTGGGTCACTTGAATTCTTTCAGTTGTCAATGTCTCATGGACCCAAGCTACCAAACAGCTCGCCCCTCTCAGTAAGGGTCGGTGCGAGGGACTGCTGTGCAGACCCACGCAAGCCCACCTTGGTGCTAGAAGTGGTCATTTTCTTTTTTTGAAAACCTCACACCAGGCTGCATCCTCCTCCTCCTCTGTCCCCGACACCAGGCTTTGTTTACACTGAGCCATCTCGGTGTGGATTATCAAGATAGTGCACTCCTCTCCTGCCTGCCTCCTTGTCCCAGGTCTGGTGGGGCTGCAGTCTCAGGAAGAGCTTGGTATTTGTGGGGACTTCTCTTTTCTTCCTGTGGAAATCATGAAGACTCTGGGAGAAAGCTGCTTCAACCTCAATCTGGCTCCTTAGCAGACTGCACGACTAGAAGCAACTACTTCTGGTGCTCAGGCTACTCTTTAGCACCCACGTCAGTCCAGAGCAGTAGGTTTGTCCTAATGGGTATTCCTTCATGAGCAGCATAGCAGCACTGGATTGTACAACTGTCCGTGATGCCCCTAGACCCTGACATCCTGGGCTCAGGAGAACCTGCTGGCTTGGCATACGCCATAGGCTCCTTGTCCTTGGGTTTTAGAATTGATCAGTGGTAAAGGCAAGAACTCTGAGGCAGTCTCCCTTTCTGACCATTTTTCTCTATCAAACTGGCCCCAGTCTCAGACAAGGGAGTAACCTTGGTCATACTTGCTCAATAAAGACAATTTAGGGGAGCATGCTTAGTTGCTTTTGGTTCAAGGCATGCATGTGTGAGACCACAGGGGGACATTCCTGCCATCACGGGTTGGGGATTTGCAGAGCAAATTCCTGCCTGGCAGCAGGGAATCTTGTGCAAAGGCTGACTTGCCTAGACTATGTAAACATGACTCCTGTCTGAGCCAAGCTGGCCCCTGTCCCAGGGATCCTGTAGAGCTAATCCTTTAAGTAGAGTTTGTTCACCTTGAGGGTCCCTGAGCCAGCCTTTAGCTTTCTTCACTCAAGTAGATGACCAGCTAATCCCAGGAACTTGGTTTCCCAGTGGCTCCTGGGGGAAGCAAGGGCCTCACACCCCAGATGCCCTTACACTTGCTTAGTGAGCCATGTCATCCTCCTCTCATTACTGGATGATGACTGCATTTCCCCACTGTGCTGGATACACACTGTTCTCAGGAACTCTTCTGTGGGAGGGAGGCCAGAAGCTCCCTACAGCACTCAAGCATCATGGTGGAATTAATTCTCAAGATTTTTGTTGTCTCCTGGTGTGCTAACCCCTTTTGTAGTAGGTACTGTGTGAAGCTATCAGCCCTTTAATGTTGGCAAACCTTAATGAGTACATAAAGAAATGAGTGCATTAAAATGGTAGAGTGGTTTTTAATTCTTTGTCTCTATACCTACAGGAGTCTAAAATGACTAGTATTGGACCTGTTACTTGCAATGCTGAATTGTACCTTTGTGGATACTTAGGATGGGAAACCAACAGTGTGTTGGTTATAGCCTCAAGAGTAAAGCCTGAGTAAATATAGAATTTAATCATTTTGGCAGGTTTATCAATGCCATGTAGATAGGAAATAATGTAGGTAAAGACTTACAGAATGAATATAGAGTGAAAGAATGAGTAGAAAAGTAGAGATGCTTATGAAATCTTGAAAAGAAGTAAGGAGATGTATCCTTATGTGATTCACCTTCCCACGTGAATCTGTGGCTGTAGGTCGAGAGGGCACACCTTGAATAGAAGGTTCTGTGTAGTTCCCTTAGGCCCATGCTGTATAGTAGCTACTAGCCACATGCAGCAAGTTAAGTTAAAATTAAATTAAAAATTCAATTTCTCAGTTGCACTAATCACATTTCAAGTGCTCAGCCATATGTGCCTAGTGGCTACTATTGCATGTACAGGTATAGACATATTCATCTTTGCAGAAAGTTGTGGATAATGTTACATTAGGAGAATAAGTGCCAACTCAGAGTTAAGGTATCTGTGGTTTGGAAAGGGGTAGGAAGAGAGAGTTTGCTTATGAGATACGAGTTCTGGTAACAAAACCGGTCTTTTTGGAAGTAGTTTCTGTTGGTAGTGTTGGTGAGTGCTTGAATAAACATTCCTCACTTGCCTGAAGTCCTTAAGGTCAATTCTAAAACTATCTTACTACCCTCCCCCTGCCATTTTTGGTGGGGGATGGGGAGGAGAGAACGAGAGAGAGCACGAAGGCAAAACACCTAATATATTCAGATTTAAAAGGTTTTAAAGGAATTACTTGCGCCCATATTTAAAGTTAGTTTTTATTAAATGCAGAGTATCACATTCACATATACTTTGTTCCTTGGCACCACTGACAAAGGAAGACAGCAATCTTTATATAACCGTATCAGTCAGGAAGCAGGGAGGTAGAGACAGCTATTAACACCCTTCACAGCTCAAGCTGATGCTGGTTCCTTCCCTAGTGGCCATTCTTGTAAGGGACCCAGTGTCACCCTTCTAGATTCCCTCTATCTAGAGACAAAAAACAAGCTTTTACTTGAGGCAGGTGGCCTGTGGTATGGGAAAGCTGAATCTTACTGCTGATAGAACAGGAGACTCTCCTCCATTTACTGGCTTCAGCGTAGGAGAATGAGAAAATGCCTGGGCCGGGAAGCTTCATGTTTATGGCTTCCCCGCCCCCAGACTGTAGGGGCACTTTTGACGGAGGCAAAAGAGCCCTACAAAAGGAGGGTGGAAAAGACACCCTCCTTCAGCACATGTTTTTACTGGTAGGATGGTGCTGCTGGACATCCTTCCATGTGTTAAACTAGGAAACCCATTACCAGGGCAACTGGCCCTGCAGTCACAAAGCCCTCAAGGGCCTATGATAGAACCTCATGGATATCCCAGGATCATCAGTCTGAATCCAGGTCATGGGGGCTGTCATAGCCAAACTCCTTCTGAACATCCAAAGGGTATTTGCTCCATATCTGTGGTCTGCTGTTGCCTCTTTCCTCATCACTGAGGCTGTTGTAGTCATCAGAGCCTGGAATGAGATAACAGGAATGGGCCCCAGCTATACGATTTTTTAGGTGATCGTGAGAGTCCCTTCCCTTCTCAAAAAGGTCTGGTTTTTTTGTTCCCCATTATAAAATACTTGTTCAATAAAGAGAATTTAGAACATTTAAAATAAAAAACCATATTCCTACCATCTAAACCAAGTCCCCTAACACCGGAGTACTTTGTCATTTCCCCACTAAGTATAGGATTTTTTTTTTTGCTGTATTAGTTGTATCATAATTTTGAACCTTGCCCTTTTTTAACATATAGGCATTTCCCCAATAGAATATTCCATACTTTAATTGTTCCTCCATTAACAGACACCAAGAAATTCTTTTTGTTGGCACTTAGAACCTCTCTAGTACTTAGACCGAAGCAGGGACAGGAACACTGGGGTAGATGTTTTGAACCCACGTCTGACTTACATTACAGCTTGAGAAGCCCTGCTGGAAACACTGGTCTGTGGGTCCCCTACAGTTACAATCTTTTATGGCTGAGCTACTGGAGCTCAATGGCAGAGAAGGAGAGCCAGTTAAGATGGACCTGTCAACTGTGCTCACGCCTCAGTCTTAGATCCCACCTGTCCCTCCCCATCCAAGGCTGTCATCCATCTACCTCTGGAATCTTCATCTCTGTCACTGCTCTCCTCCTCTGGGTACTCATTGCGCCAATTATTCTCACTGTTCTCGTCATCTTCATCTTCATAAATGTCCTCTGGTTGTTGGTCATCATTCACCTGCACATTTCCATATAAATATAAGTCAAAATATCTAAGGTTTTGGTTTGGGGGAAGCTATTAGCAGACCAACTCGGAGTTGTCATTTAAGTGTGCCATGTGAAAAAGAGGCAGCCTTGGCTTAGTTTGACTCTGCTTCACAAGAGGCTGCACTTAAGATATAAGAGGGAGATACTGGCCTTACTCCACTCACAAGTCTAGCTCCAGGCACCACATTCCTGGTGGGACAGACAACTCCACCAGAAGGGAACGCACCAGGGTGGGAGGGAGAGACAGCTCTGAGTAGGTGATGGCAGTGATCTTCAAACTCTCAAAGGACAGCCGGGTGAGAGAGGGATTATACAGATTACGGGTGATTACAAAGATCAGAACCAAAACCCAAGTGTGAGGGCTGCAGGAAGGCAGGAGGAGGGGCTATGAATGGTCCAAGGTAGGTGCCTAAGATTATACTTATAGTGTAGGTGTAAAGTAAGGTTTTTCTCTCATAATAAGAGTATGACAGGTATTACCTTAATTTCTTTCATTAATCATTTTAGAATGTTGTACAAATAATGTCAGGAAGTTGGCTTTCTTAATCCAAGGTTTTCCTCTTATAAGATACAATTTAACAAAAGGTTTTGTTCTCATTCATGTTAAGAATTTCTGGTTTTATTTTCTTTTTATTATAAGCCTCCATACATTTTTCCTCCCAAGATTGGGGAGGTATAAATAATAAAGATACTGCAAACCTTGTAAAAGATTCATTAAGAGCAAAAATTATCAATGTAGACTTTCTCCCACAATTCCCTGTACTAAACCCAGGTTCCTGGATGGCATTTAGAATAAATATTTCCTTTTAAGCAAGGACAAGAACTAAGAACAACGTTGATCAAGATTGGAACTCAGGGAGGCAAAGTACCCTGACTCGAGAGTCGCTTAGGCTGCCTCATGCCCCTCATCCTCATGGGTCCACTTACCAGCTCCCACTCCTGGCTGTAGGGCTGTACAGAGAGGATGTTCTCAATCCATCCCGGAGTGGCCATCTCCAAGTAGTAAATGTCATATACATAGTCGTCCTTCTTTTCTTCCTGGTGCCCGACTCTTGGTCCATTTTCAGATACAGTCAACCGCTCACGGATCAACTCTACAGAATTGCAGAGGATCACATCTGGGTCAGATGCCTGTAAAGAAAATAGCAGATGATAACATGCATGAGATAAAAACATGGATGTTCCAAGAGAAAGAACCTAAGAATTGGGTGAAGGAAGCTTCCCTACAGTCTCTATGTTAGATTCAACATTTATCTCCATGACCTACTAGTCTCTTCTTAGTTATGAGATTAAAAATAAACAAGTATTTCTTAAAAAAAAAAAAAAAAAGTAACATGTAGTTCTTTTGAGATAGAAACTTATACAATAGCCTCCTACTCTTTTGTGTTTGGCTGATGCAAGAGCACATGCACAGACTGGCCTGAGGAGAGGGAAGGGCCAGCAGAGCTGGTGAGTCTTCCCCTAGGTCTTCCTGAGCTCCTTTGGTATGATGTTCTCTCCTTGGAGATCTGCAGGCTCACAGCTGACCCCAAAATGGGTCTGCATCTTGTGTGGCCTATAGGGGCCAAAGGGCAATTCCTAGGCTCTGATGACCACTACCAGCCACCACCTACCACTTGGCTTGTCCACAATGACATCCTGCTTTTAACCACAAACCAAGAGTGGATTCCCCTGTAACTCTTTTCCTGTTAGAAAGACTAGCTTAAGATGAATTGCCTCAGAATGGAACTGGCCCAGGTAAGATGTGCCCCAGGGGCAACAGACTGTGTTATCCAGGGTACAGAGGTCAATTTGGAAATCAAGGAACATGCAGCAAATGACCCCTTTCGATAGGTTCATCACAGTAGGCTGTGCAGCTCAAACCAGACACCATATGGGGAAGGGCATCCCGTAGCCAAAGCAGAAAAGGGGAGACCAGTGCTCTCTATCACAGGCTAATGGGAATCAGTTCTTTGCTCCAAAGTAAAAAGGAAGTAGAGATGTCAGTTTTTGTGCAGACTCTTAACCTCAAAGCTGTTTATAAGGAAAGTTCTGGCTCCAACTCACAAGTCCCCAGCCCTCAGTCCAGCAAATTATGCAGTGATTTTTTTTTTTTTGCTATCTTTTTTCAAATTTCCTATATAGTATTTTCATAAAAGAAAATTATTTTTAAGTTTAGTCTATGTATATGCTTACCCACATTTTCGATTATACTACACATCGCATTTTCTACCATTAAACATATAAGTACTTTCCCATCTTCCCAGTCTTCATGGTTATTAATTTAAAGGTCTAGTTGTGTAGTCAATTTCTCAGTTATAATTTTAGCCTCCATATACAATGTTGCAATGAATGTATAGTTTCCTGCATTTGAAAAATGGAGATAAAAGTACCTACCTCATAGGGTTTTTGAGATGATTAAATGAGTTAAAAGAAAATATAACAAGTACTTAGCACAATACTTGATGCATTGTAATTATTTAGTAAACCAACAGCTTTTAATACCACAGCTATTTGCTAGGATAAATCCTCGGGGTGAGATTACTAGATAAAATGAACCGAATAGTTTCACTTTTTCAGATTAAGTAGTAATCTATTAAGTAGTACTTTCTTTGCTTAAAATAAATGATGTCAATTTAAAGATAAACCCACTGTAATGTGGCACAGAAATGCTATCACTAATTTTTAAATTTCTTTAGATTTTTGGATGGCTTTAGAGTCCAAACAATAAAAATAAATTTAAATGGTTTTAAAATAGGCCCCAAGCTATTGGATTCCTGATATGTAAAGCTATGCTGCTTTCCAAAAGACCTGTATCAGTTTTAAGCACTACGTCATGTACCATTTTAATCACAGCTTTGCAAAAACCTTTCCCCTGCTAGTCTTAGTAGGCATAAAACTCAAGTTTGCTTTCTGCTTAAATTCATGTTTTTAAAATAATTACTCAGCAAACATTTTAGATGTGTTTATAATTTGAATTGCATTGTTGGGGAAATCTGTGTTCACATCCTTCAGTTTATTTTTCTTAAAAATTGAGCTATTGATTTGATTCCACTGAACAATGGTTTAATTTTAAAAACTATTTGATTGGTAACTCATGAATTACTTTTGGTAAAAGATGTGGCTATATACAACAGTCCCCAGGCCTTTTTGGCACCAGGGACTGGTGCTCCTATGAGAATCTAATGCCTGATCTCAGGTGGAGCTGAGGTGGTACTGCAGTATTGTTAGAGGTGGGAAGCTAGAGCTGGGGAGCGGCTGCAAACACAGATGAAGCTTCCCTCTCTGCTTACGTCCTGCTGTGCTGCCAGGTCTTGACTGGTCAGCAGCCTGGGGATTGGGAACTCCTGGCTATAGATATCATACCCAAATTGCTATCCAGCTATACTAGCACCATGAGTAAATAAGTTCTACTTGATGTATTTTGAATCAAAATTTCATTTTGTAAAGTTAAAAATATATTAAAAGGAGTGAAAAAGTTTTTAATGCTTATCATGAGGAGGAGTCATGTCTTAGGCTGAGAATTTTCTATTTCTATGATCTGCATGCAGACTTTTTTTGGAAGTGAGGTACAAAACACACTTATTAAATGTAATGTAGTGTTAATAACACTAAGTGTGCATTCTAGATCTAAATCTCCTCAAACTTGATATGCTTCCCAGTACTACTCCTTTAACCTTCCTTTGATGAATTTTCCTATCTGCTCTATCTTTCTTTACCTTGCTCAAAATCCTCCAGTAATTCCCCAGTTCAGGATGAAAAGGCAATGTGCCCTTAGAAAGTACCCACAGGATCTAGTAGACATCCTTGCCCCAAATTCTAATACTATTCTCCCCCAGATGACTGGGCTCCAGGCATAATGACCCTGAAAAACACCAGACAAACGTGGCTACAGAGCCTTTGCAATTACAGGTCCTCACACTGGAATGCCTCTCCCCAAGATTTACACAATGCCCTGCCATTCGCTTCCTTCAAGTCTTAACTCAAATGTCATTTTTTTCATTGAGACTTCTGACATGGAACCACTCTTTC
>NW_006434825.1:12127718-12185183 GCF_000325575.1 Pteropus alecto
CTTTCCCTGCTGTTTCCTCCCTCCCCCTTATAGCCCATATCACCATCTGACACAGAATTTATTACTGTTTTCCTCCTCTACCTGAATGCTAGGTCCTCAGTGCTATATCCACAGAACCTAAAACCAATGCCTGGCACTACTGGGCACTCGGTAAATACTCGCTGAATGGATAAACTAATCTGTAAAAATTAGGTTATCAAACCGGATGGATCATCCACCAATAAAAAGTGAAGAAGCCCTGGGCATCTTAACTGTGTGTTTACTTAGCGCCCAGACTCCTGGCGCTATCCGTCCATAGCCCAGCTTTCCTCCCGGCGTGTACTTACGTCGCAGGAACCTGCGGCAGCGGCCTCTGGATCTTCTTCATGGACCAGGTCGAATAGCTGGAAGCCTACGTCGTCGGCGGCTTCTGGGTTTCCGGGCGTGTCCTCAGACTCTAGGCCACCCGAAGGAATCCCTGAGGATCGGCGGCTAGAGACGACCCTGTAGCGGCCCTCCTGCCGGATCTCCCGAACCGACGTGCGGAGGTTGCGCCGGATACGCTGCTGGCTGCCCTGTGGTGGGCGTAAGGCGGCCCGCACAAGCGGCTGGACAGGCTCCTCCTGGAGGGCGGTAGGGGAGGGGAGCCAGCGTAGGCAGGGGTTCGTGTGGGATCAGGGATACAATTTCACCCCGGTTGTCTCTAAGATCCCCTCCACACCGGCTCCATCCCTGCCCAATACCTGGGAGCGCACGGTGGCCACCAACTGGAAGACATTATTCTCTGCTGCCCTCTCCAGACCCTCGGGGAGCGTATTTTGGGCCGCCAACTGGACTGGGTCGCTCCGGAGACGTTTACATGCGAGGACAAGAGCTTCTGCGGGCTCCGCGCTGCGCTTCCGCTTCACGCGGAGAACAGCTGCCCTGCCAGCCTCCATAGCGGCTGTCGCGGAGCCTTGTGGGGGATGCTGGGGCGGACGGGAGAGCCTTTAAGTTCCGCTTCCGGCCCTGCCCCTGGCACGCTCAGCCGGTGCGCGAAGGCCTTCGCTCACCCTGGCCGCGGTAGCGTGGTAGTGGCGGCGGAAGTGAACGGAGCGATTCCCGCTGCCGGTGAGGCGCTGGGCGGGTTGGGAAGGTGTAGTCGCGTTTAGAGTCCCGGGTGCAGCCAGCCGGAGCCCTGGTGTGGGCGTACTCCGAACGTGGGATACGCATCTTTTCAGGACTCTCGACCACCTTTGTAGAATCAGCATGGGACGGCTCGGAGCGCTTGGGCTGGCGGGAGACCGGGGTTGCAGGCAGGCCGCGGCTCTGCCCTCCTCTCGGCTGATTGACGCTTGCTGGGTCCGTAGTGGAGCCACCTCCGCGGTGACCTGGATCATAGGACGTACCCAGAGTCTCCCCTCAGCTACAGAGACCTGCACCGCAATCATAAGGAGCTCCAAACATCGCACCCCTAACAGGGCCACGGTTCTCTGATTCAGAGAACTGCTGATGGGCTCGCTTTTCTCAATCGCTGTGGTCTGAAGTTCGTAGTTAGAAGCCAGTTTATTCACCACACACTAGCCAGAAACTGCCCTGTAAAAGTGAACACCTGACATGGACAGTCTCCTGCTTAAAACCCTTCAGGAGCTCCCAGTGTGTTTAATATAAAATCCAAACACCTTTCCAAAGCTCACACTTAATCTCGTATCATTTCTTCTGCTCACACTCTTTTCAGTCACTCAAGTTTTTGTCAGTTTTTGCTTATGCACCAAGTTCTTTCCACATTAAGGGTTTTTCTTGGAATAGTTGGGGTAAGGATTCCTGAAATATAAGTACTACTCTTCCTCAACTTTTAACCTGGGTTATCTTGCAGGTCTCAAATGCCGCCTTCCTCAGCGAGCCTTTCCATAACCTTGTTACTCTCATAGGCATCTTGTGTATTTCCTTTCTTGCATTATAGTCTGTAATTTTTTATATTTGGTTTCTCCCCCATTAGAGACTAATATTTAGGAGGCCAGGGACCTACTCTGTCTTGTTTATGGTTGTCCTCCAGTCCCTAACACAGTGCCTTGGCATATAGAAGATACTTAGTAAGTTTTGAATGAATGAACCAAACATCAGCTTTGTAATCTGACCAGTTGGAGCTTGGCATGGTTCAAGTTCACATCTCTTGGAGAATGAGAGGGTCATAATATCTCTTGAATCTGGAGTGTGGGCTCCTTAGGGAGAGGACAGATCATAATAATAGATGAAGGGATTTATCTGTAGAACATGTAGTGCTCACCCAAAGAGGTTACAGGACATGGTTCCCATCCTCAAGCATTCATTTAGATTTATGTGAAACCAATGACTTCTCTACAGTTATAACCTTAGCAACAATGCAAACAAAAAGGGAATCCCCCAAATTAAAGTTCTTTACTACACTCTTAAGCTTTAAACGACTTTAGAATTGATTCCACATGGACCACAGGGTAAGGGTTTCTGGATCCTCCAGAGTGTGGACCCTACCAGCATGTTTGACTCCTTCAGTTTCATGTCAGCTGAACTGATTTATTCACTGTGCATGACTGTCTAAACCTGTCTAATCTGGTGTAGTGCCCTCTCCTCACGCCCACTCCTCACGCCCACCTAAAATCTACTCATCCTTTAAGCCTTCCCTGAACATTCAGCAAGTCGTCATTTCTTTCTACAGCATTTGTTGGACAAAATTTTCTAAAGCACATTACAGATTCTGGTAGTTCTAGATACTCTGTCTTTTTAAAAGAAATATGAGATGTGCAGAGCTGAGTCTAGCAATGCTTTTCATACTAGGTTGCAACCCATTGGTGAGTTATGACATCCAATTTAGTGGATCATGATCAGCAATTAAATAAAATTGAAATAGGATGAAATACATCAGGGCCTTGACCATAGGAAGGCTAAATATTATTTTTTGAAACTTTATATTTGTGTGTGCATATATTGTGTCCCTCTGTAAAGTACATTTCTTGCTGGGGTTGTCAGAATGTTTGAGAGCCACTAGATTAGAGGATAGATATGCTAAGATTTTACAAGTAGTGTTTTACTAAAAGACAAATTGACATCTTTGAATCAGGCTAGTGACTGCCTGAGTCTTTTCAGAAAAGAATGTTTTCCATCTTCTTGTATGAGAATTCAATGTTTAGTCTAGATAATTTCAAATGAAAGTAACTCTGGCCAATAAGATGCCTCAGGAATGTTTAGGGGACCTCCACCACAAAAACAAGCAGGTTTCCTGAAGATGGATCAGTGTTTAACAAGAAATGAAGGAGAGTGGAGCACTTGCTGTTTTCTAAATGGTAAGAGGGAGGGCATTGGGAGAGCCTGCACCTGCTAAGAAATGCCTTCAGACTTTGAGCTTTGGTGTTCCTCTGTCTCTCAGAAATAGATTTCTTTGCAGGGAAAGCTCATACAAGACATTTTATCTGGTGACATTTATTTGAAGCAAAAATTGTTTTTGATGAAAGATTTTTAAAAATTGCTTTTAAAAATAAGTATTGAGTAGATAGGAAGTAATCATAAAAAATAGCAAGGCATAAAGAATGACAGTGTCATGAACACCTGTATTCCCACCACTCAGTGTTAGAAAAAGAACAATATTATTTTTGAAGTCCCCTGTGTGGCCCTCCTTGATCTCATCTTTTTCCCTTCCCTCTTAAAGGTAACCACTATCTTTATTCCTTGCTATGCTTTTTAGTGTGATTCCTGAAGAATATGTTCTGTTGTGTACAATAGTAAATTTTATATAAATGTAATATTATATGTATTCTGTGATTTGCTTTTTTTTGGGGTGGGGGGAGCTCAACCTTGTATTTCTGGGATTGTCCGTGTTTGGTATAGCTGTGACTTACGTGTTTAGATGCTGGTTTTCCTAGTTTGTTTGAATTGCTCTATCTTTGTATTTTTCCTTAAACTAAGTGTTTAGTATCCTGAGGCAGTATTGGTGACACTCCTTTACCACCACCCCAGTCTCTCTTTGTTCTTTCCTACTATCCCTTTCCTCTGCTTTATTTCCCTTCTCACCTGCCTTCATCTGAGGCTGCACCCAAATGCACGTGTGAGGCTCATTTGACCCTATTGGAATCCCTGAGGACTGCTGAAGTTTCCAGATAGCATTTTGAACTTACGTTTTATAGTTTTTGATCTTCTCTGCAGACTGGAAAACCAAATAACTCTTGCTGGAAAGATTCAAATAATGATTAACCAACTATTTTCAATGGCTTTGACATTTTTGTCAAATTTTTTCCTTTAGTTTTCTTGCCTTTTAACATTTTTTTTTCTTCTACATTCTTGGGCATTATGATGCAAATAGATTTCTGATGATCTGACCTGTCCACAAGACGTGAACTGGCAAGGCTGCTTTAGGCTTCTTTTCTCTGCTAAAACCCAGGAGCTGATTAGCACCATGAAGGTCTTCTGTGGGCGAGCCAATCCGACCACAGGATCCGTGGAGTGGCTGGAGGAAGATGAGCACTATGATTACCACCAGGAGATTGCCAGGTAACAAAGATGTGTTCACAGTTGGCCGTAGCAGGGTGCACTTGATCTCAAGCAAATGCCTCGGAATCCAGCCTGAGTATGTAATAGGCTGTCACCCAGTGCTTCCGATCTGGCAGATGTTGGTCAGGAGCAAGTGTGCTCAGCTAGGTAGGTTTGTGTGGGAGTTAGGCTGAATCATGCCTGTGTGGGGAGTCAGACATTCTGTCGCAGCCTTACCAGACGATCTGTCTAGTGGCAAAGAGGACCCAAGGTTCAGTAGTAGTAATAGAATTTATGAAACTTAATCATTCACTTGTGTCACTGAAATAGTGACCCATTCCTCATATGGTTAACTTCTTGGAAAAGTGAAAAATGCATTTATTTCTTTAAAGGGATGTTTAAAAGTATGTGAGTTACTATTATTTAGCAATCATTGAGTGCATGCAACATGCCAGCACTGTGCTAGGGCTGTGAATACCAAAATGAAGAATTTAAGATTCCCATCTTTAAGAAGCAGGCAGTTTTGTGGAAGAGACAGACATATAAAAAATTACAGTGCAGTTATATAAAGGCCAGTGGAAATGGGCACAAAAGTTCATGGAAGCAGCAAGAGCCAGCTGGGCTAAGCATGATGGAGTGATTTCCCAAATCTAAATGGAGGGAAATTGCTTTCTGAGCAGCAGGGATTACGTGTAAACTTCCTAGATGAGCTGGTCTGGGGAGCGGCTGGCAGTTCGATGTGCTAGAGGGTGGATCAAAAGTAGAGCTATGGTAAGAGAGGAGGCTGAAAAGGTAGCAGAGGTCGTGTCGTAAAGGGTGGTAGCAAGACACAGGAAGAGGAACGTGAGTATACATCTGGGCTCTGTCATTTAATTTTGTGCCATTGGTCAAGCTATTTCTCTGAGCCTCAATATAATATATTTCTCAATATGTGATACAATAATATATGCCTCAGTGTAATATACATCTCATAATAATACCTTTATTGTAGGATTATTTGATGATCGAATAAATACAATGTCTGACACAGAATAAGGACTCAAAAATACTACTTTCTAAACATTTTGGACATTATTTTCTGAGCGATTGAGATGTTAAATGGGCGGAAAAGGATTAGGTTACATTTTGGAACACTCACTGAGAGCAGTGTGGAAGGTGGGTTGGAGGGAGTGGAGACCCTTGGATGGATTTTGCAACCCCAAAGCAGAGGCAGTAGAGGTGGAGAGGAGGAGACAGCTTTGAGGGAGCTTGAGTTTGATCACTCATTGGATGCAGTGATTCAGAAAAGAGAAAATTCAAGCAGCACCAAGATTTCTGGTTAGAGTGGCTAGGTGGATGGAGCTGTTGTTTGCTGAGAGGGAGAACACAGGAGGAACTGCTGGTGTTGGGGAGGGGAAGATGACGGAGACTAGGTATTTGGACATCCAGTAGGGATGCCAGTGGGCAGATATGTGGGTCTGGAGATAATTCGCAGTTACTAGAGTTGAAACTGAGGCTTTTAAAGAGGGTGTGGAATGAGAAAGATAGAGGGCTGAAGGAGGAGTCCTGGAATAGCTGAGGAGGCAGGAGAACCAGGAGGGAATGGCCAGAATGGAAAGGAGGAAAGCGTTTCAGGAAGAGGCAGCATCCGGCACAGTCAGAGAGCCCTGGATGTTAGCATTTGGAGTAAGCTGCTGGTGCTTAGGGAGAACGATGTCGGTGGAGTGGTGGAGAGTGAGCGGGTGGTGAGGCAGGGAAGATGGGGAGTGAAAAATCCTCTTATAAAGTGAAGGAAGGAAGAGAAGACCCGATTTGAACTAAACATTCATAGATGGGTTCAGATGTCAAAACTTTGGCGTGCCGTAAAAGAACCCTATTTTTTTAGTGTCGTGCTCCTCCAAGTGTAGAGTAAGGGGTGCCTGTGTCACAGTTGCCTGGAGCACCAGTTCAAGTGCACATTTCTAAACTTCCACCCCTGTCTTCTGGATCAGAATCTTTTTGTGTGTATTTTGGGAATCTACATTTAAAATAAGCGCTGCTGTGACTGATGTTAACCAGAAGCTGGAGGTCCTCTATTTAGAATGCCTTGGCTCTCACTTGGAACTCTCAGAAAGCATCTTTGGGCTCCGCCTGCTGAATTCTGTGGGCCCATCTTGACCTTACCAGAGGTTTTCAAATTTATAAATTGCTACAATAGAAAATATGGATAAGCAACTCCCTTTAACACTCTGCAATTTGGTGAACGCTTAGTTTTTCTGATGTCATAAGGGTGTGTGCTGGGCATGATACCCGTCACGTTTACAGCAAGTGTATACTGTTCCTTTCCTCAGTTCTTCTTCCTGGTATTACATCTGTGATTATCCCAAAGTACAAGTGTATGCAAGATTATGTTAGTATTAGACAAATTGAGTCTGAGTTATTCTGAGGGAAAGTATGATATATAACATGATCAATATGCTAGTGGCTTTGGAGTTACTGCGACAGGGCAAACTACCAGAGCATTCTTGGGTCTGAGGTTCTTTGCCGAAAATAAACATCTGTCAGATTTTTTCTGCAGTACTGGAGAATGACAGCATATAACTATGAAAATAGTTTAAAATCAGCCTGGATGTTTGTTCTGTCTGATTTAAAAATGCATTTATATATGTGAATATACTCATATGTTGATGTATGTCATTATTAGCAAAGGTTTCTCACCTGTCTTTTTTTTTTTTTAAGATCTTCTTATGCTGATATGCTGCATGACAAAGACAGAGTAAGTATAAAAGGAAACCATTATCTTTAAAATTTTTTTTTATTTTTTGGAAACCATTATCTTGATGTGGGTTTCTAAAACCCCACAAGCAGTTTAAAAACTGCTGAAGGCCTGATGTTAGAATGATGCTGGGAGTCAGTATGGAGGCTGGGTCCTACTTTTGGCTCTGCTCTCGACCTGAGTGTAACTTTGGAGAAAACATGGAACCTCCATGGACCTCATTTATTAGGATTTAAAATGAGTGGGATGTATTAGCTGATCTCCATGATATTCTCTAAATAAAAATTCTCTAATTGTATGATGTTTCACATTGTGTAGTCATTTGTAATTTAAAAATAAAATCTCTAGAGGTCACTGTAGACTTTTTTGTAAAGCAGATTTGACTTTCATTGCAGAATTATATCTCAGCTTTCCTCTTTGATTTTTTTTTTTTTATCTGAGTTTTCTTTTATCTGAGTTAGGGACTGCTGCAGTTCTTGTCTTATGATGTTAACAACCCAGAATTTCCTGGTCTACTAGAGTGCTTGACCATTTCATCTAGATGGTTTGGAAGTTAGGAGGCTTGAAGGAGAAGGATGCAGGACCAAGCTTAAAAACTGAGCAGTGCAGAGCAGGAGGGGCATCACGAATGTGATAAGGGTGGTCATGGGCCATTTTCGTCTCCTTCACCCAGCCTTGGTTAACTGCTCAGCCTATGTACTTCTTGGACACACTGTGACAGAATGAACTTTTTAAGTATCATTAGTGTGTAGGCTACACGAAAGGCACTATGTACCTTCCTAATTTAAATTGGATATCCGAGAACCTTTCATGAACTGTTGGGGAATTATAGAATGTGGAACGAATATTGTTCTTAGCATTTGTCTACTCCTCTCTAGCTTAATGGTCTTGGCTTTTTAGACTCCCGTGGCTGCGAGCCTCTCAGATTTTAGTGTTGTCTGCAAACTAAGGGGATTTTGCTCCAGCTTCCAGGGGATTTGGACAAATGGTGTTGCCATCCATCCAGTCAGCCAAGCCTGAAGGATGGGACCTTTTCCTTCAACTGAACCTCCAGTCTGTCTTCACATTCTATGGATCTTTCAACCTCACTGCCTGCTCAGCCCTCGTTTACAGGTGTTGGCCCGTCTTTTCTATCCTCTACATAGCAGCCCAAGGGGTCTTTCTGAAATGCCAATCTGACCATGTTACTCTTTACTTAAAACCCTTCAGTGCCTCTCACTGCTTTCGAGGTAAATTCAAGCCCCTTGGCCGAACATTCGTTATTTAACTATTAACTTCTGCTTTCCACTTACCATAAGAAAATGGGATCAGAACTTGCTGGTTAATGGCAGAGCCAAGATAAACACATTTCTCTATACTTTTGCATGGTGTCTTACATTTTTATTTTGTTTTGTTTTTTTAGTACACTTTCATTATTTCATAAAATTATGTCATGCCTGATTGGAGTCAATCTCGGTGCCCATCCTAGCCCCAGGCAGCCACTGATCTGCTTTCTCTCCGTATAGTTTTGCCTTTTATATAACTTTTACATTAATGAAATCATATGATATATATCTTATATGTATTTTCATCATGTTTTTAAGGTTCATTCATGTTGAGTATGTATTGGTATTCGTTTCTTTTTATTGCTAAATAATATCCCATTATATAAATATACTATATTTTGTTTATCTGTTTACTAGTTGATGGACATTTAGATTGTTTCTAGTTTTGGACTGTTTTGAATTTTGAATAGTCCTATCGTAAACCTTCACATACAAGTCTTTGTGTAGACATGTGTTTTCATTTCTTTCTGGCAGATATATAAGAGTAGAATTGCTGGGTCTGTGTGTTAAACATACATTTAACTTTGTATTTGTAATTTTCATTTTTCTAATGACATGATTTCAGATATCTTTTCATGTGCTTATTTGCCATCTCTCTGTATATCTTCTTTAGTGTAGTCTACAGTAATAAACATAGGTATGACTCTTGATGGACACTGCCGCTGCCAAATTGCCTTTTAAGAGGGCTCTGATTTCCCTGTAGTATCTTCAAAATTGGTAATTAAAAAGTATAGCTAATTTAATAGGTGTCATTCAAAGAGTATGTCAACTCTGGTTTACTATTCAGGATGCTGCTTATCAGGGTTCTCAGGTGGTCAGCTAACTCATGGGCTGGCCTGAAACTCCCAGGCCAGCTTTCAGCCCCACTCCTGTAGCCTCACAGCCACAGCTACCCAGAGAAAACTGCCCCCTGCTTTTTAGGGATATAATGTATTTGATGGTCATTTTCCTAGTTCAACAATTGTAACAATTGCCATACTGATTTTTTTAACTTTTTTTTTTTTTGTGGTAGGAAGCACATAACATAAAATGCCATAGTGATTTTATCCAAGACATAAATGCACTTACTTTATATATCAAATAGTTCTATAAGGCTTATTGTGAAAAATAGCAGTCCCCTGCTATATCATTTCCCAAAGACAAAACCTTTTCATGTTTAACCTCAGAGGCCACCTCCTTTCTTCTCTCTGAGCTGTTTGTTTTGTGTTTAAATCCGTATCTAAATAGCTATTATCTATGGAATGGCCACTGTGAGAGCTAAGAATTTGGTTTTTATTCACCGCTTTCCAACTTGTTCCTCTTTCCTCCCAATACTGTTATAATTTTTGCGAAATCAATATTCAGAGTTTCAGTTAGCAAGTCACTTAAACTCTTTGTGCCTCTGTTTTCTCATCTGTAAAATAAGGATAACAATAGTACTTCCTTTTAAAGGGTTGTTAAGAGGTAAGAATTGTATAAGTATGTTAGTTAAATTCATATTTACTTTGTTACAACTATTTAAACACTATTCACAGTTGAGCTATGTGATATACTCTGATTAGTTTTCCTCTCTTGCATAGCTCTGTTAATAATTATCTTATTTTGGCTTTTTTTTCTATTTACATGTCATTCTTTTATGCCCAAACTTTCCCCCAATTGTCTAAATGTCTTTTCAGAAGGAAAGGTCAAACAATCAGCTATTCTGTCAGTTTATCTTCTTGGAGAGTATTTCTGGGATCATTTTGACCTGCTCCAGTCTGGATCCAGTGCTTTTCTAGACCTGCCGTGTATCTGTCAGCCTGGCATTTTTTATTGTCCTGCTGCAGATTTTCTTCACTTCTCTTTTTCTATGGGGCCTTCCATTTCCTAGATCCCATGTCTTCCTGTGCGGCTAAGTCTTTTTGGTGAAGCACATCCTTCCTCAGTTTCTTGTGAGAGGGTACATTGGGAGGTAAGGTTTTTGAGACTTGACATATCTAAAATCTTATTTTTTCTACCCTTACACTAAAGACTTAGGCCGAATACGGTTTCTATTTTGGAAATCACTTCAGAATCTTGACATAATCATTTCATTTTCTTGTAGAGTTCAGTGTTACTATTTTGAGGTCTGGTACCATACTTATTTAAAAAACTTTTAATCTTTCAAAAACTTCAAAAATATATAATTCAAAAGAGTATAAAATACATATGCACAATTTAAAGAAGAAGAATAAAATAAATGCTCATAGACTCGCCACTCAGCTTTAGGAAATAGAACGTTACTGTCACAATTCCCCTGTCTACTCCTTGATTGTGTTCCTGGCTCTGGCCCAGAAGTTTCTACTGTCTCGAATTCTGTATCAGTCATTCCCTTGCTTTTCTTTATAGTTTTATCTCCTACTTTGTATTCTTAAAAAATAAATTCTTTATTTTGCCCGTTTTTGAACTTTAAATAATGGAGCTATACTGTGTTTGTGACTTGTCTTTTTGCTCAGCCTTGTTTTTGAGATTCATTCATTTTGCACGTAGCTGTAGTTCATTCATTTTCACTGCTGTATGGATTCCATTGTGTGACTGTGTCATTATTTACCCATTCTGCTGTTTCCAGCTTCTTGCTCTTTTAAATAGTGCTGCTGGAACATTGTATACTCTGGTACACTTTTCTGTAGGTTGTACACTCTTGGGAATGGAATTGCTGGGCATTTGGGTGTGTTCAGCTCTGCTAGGTAATGTCAAATTCTTATCCTAAGGGATCATGTCAGTTTATACTTTCACTGCGTGTTTACGATAGTTCTTATTGATCTACATCCTTACCAGTATTTGGTATTAACCAGTTTTTAACATTTTTGACAATCTGGTAGGTTTGAACTAATCTCTTGTTATAGTTTTGACTTGCATTCCCCTGAATACTACTGAACATGAGCTCTTTTCATTTGTTTACTGGCTATTCATGTTTTCTCTTTTATGATTTAGTAATTTATAGGAGTTCTTTATATATTCTGGGTACAAATCTTGTCAGTTGTATGTATTGCAGATGTCTTTTCTTAGTTCGTAGGTTTTTTTTAATCTGATAAACATGAGTTCTTAAGTTCATGTCAAATTTGTTTCATATTTCCTTTATCAGTTGGTGCTTTTTGTCTCTTGTTTAAGAAATCCTTTTGCAAGATTTTAAAGGCTGTTGCTGATTTATAAAATTTCAGTTGATTTTTATTTATTGATTTAGAATCCTGTAACCTTTTTAAGTTCTCTTAATTCTAATAATTACCTGTAGGTATTTGGATTGTTGTTGCTGTTGTTTTGCATTCATCTCATCTGTGAAAAATGACTTTATTTTTTTTCTAGATCTTATTCCATTTCTCCTTATTCTAGTGTGTTGGGTAGAATCTCTATAAAATGTTGTCTACTTCATCTAATTTTTTAAAAGATGTATTTGCTAAAAGTTGTTCATGATATCCTTTAATCTCTTTAATACCTGTGGTGTGCACATTATCACAGCCCCCATCACCGCCCTTCCTTTCATTCTCACTTTTTGGTTACTTGTACTTATTTCTCTCCCTCTACCTTTTTTTATTAGTCTTTTGAAATAATGAACTTTTATCCTCGTTGATCTCTATGTTTGTTTCCTAGTTGCTTAATATTTGTTCTTTATTTTTATTCGTCTACTTATTTGAGGTTTATATTGGTAGTCCTTTTTCTAATTTTTGAGGTGGATGCTTCATTTTTTGTCTTTTTTAATGCATTTCTCTCCAAATATTGTTTTAGCTATCCCATGAGTTTTGATATGTAATTTTTTTATTATTCAGTTCTAGATAGTTTCTAATTCTTTTTTTTTTATTTTGTCTTATACCTGTAAATTTAGAATTTCTTAATGTTCAAAATCTTTTTTTCTTTATATTTTTGTTATTGAGATTTCTAACTTGATTGTACGGTGGTCAGAGAATATGGTCCTTTTGATGCCAGTCCTGTATTAGTTATCTGTTGCTGGATAACAAATTATCTCAAAGTTTAATGGCTTAAAGCATTTATTATCTCACAGATTCTGTGGGTGAGAAATCTGGGCTTCGCTTAGCTGGGTGCCTTGGCTCTGGGTCTCTTGCAGGCTGTGCTCAAGGTGTCAGCTGGTATTATTGTCATCTAAAGGCTCACCAGGGGTGGATCCACTTCAATTGTTTGACTTTTTAATATTCCTTACTAACTTGCCAGATCATCAGCACATTTAAAAGGATTTACAAATATTTTCCCATGATCAGGGTACTTATTCAGACAAACTCTTAGAGATGGAAAATTTTTCTGGGAAGTTACTAAAGACATGAACTAAAAACCTTCACGATGCAAAGAAGTCATTTCCTGAGTGGGAAAATGTATTTTAGACATGGAGGCTGTATGAATTAGAGTCCAGTAAGGAAACCAACAGCCAAATTACATATTTCAACAGAGGAAATTTGTTATACGGGTGTGGGAGGACTGGGAAACAGATGAGAGCACCGAGGTAAACCAGTGGTTGTAAAAGCAGGAAGCAGTTACCTTGCCTAGGGCTGGGGAAGCAAAGGGAGAAGCTTGGGGTTTTTAGAACCTAGAAGCATGGAGGAGAGGCCCTGTGGTGCTGGTGCTCCAGTCTCTGAGAGGGATCTCTGCTGAGTGCTGCTCCTACCTCAGAGAATCCGGAAGAGAGGCTGTTTAGGGGAGTCCTGGCAGGATCTGCCTTCTGGAACCAGCTGCTGCTCCTGGGAAGACACCGATGAGAGCAGCAGCCATACGGGAAGGAACAAGCTTTCTCCCTTCTCCTACCTTCCAGTCACCTTGTAGTTTCCCCTGTTTCCATACCTAACAGCTGGAAAAAGACGGTGTTTCCAGAGCCCCAGCCCCAGCATCACTAAGCGGAGTATGGAAGAGTGGGTGTCGGGGGAAGACAGCTGCTTCATAAAGGGTGAGAGGCTGACCCAGGCTCTTGGGGTCTTGCAAGGCCTGGCTGACTCCACTAGTCAGTGCTATTCCTCACGGGGCCAGAAAGGCCACAGGGTCATGACTGACACAGCTTTTGCCAACGGTGACTCTAGGACTTCACAAAGTACCTTTCTATTTATTTATAATAACTGTTATAAAGTTACAGCTATTTCTCTCTTTCTCTTAGAATGTAAAATACTACCAGGGTATCCGGGCTGCTGTGAGCAGGGTGAAGGAAAGAGGACAGAAAGCCTTGGTTCTTGACATTGGTACCGGCACGGGACTCTTGTCGATGATGGCGGTCACAGCAGGTGCTGACTTCTGCTATGCCATCGAGGTGAGCCATGCTCCTTAGTCGTGTGTCCTGCTGCTTGTGTGGGAAGTCCGTTATGCTCCTTGCACTTTGCCCATTCATTTGTTCAGTGAGCATTCACAGAGCGCTCACTCCGTGCCAAGCACAGCGCCAAGTTCTGAGGATGTAGAGCTGAATCAGACACAATTTCTTCCTCTAGGTGCATGTTTTCTCCTCTGAAAACAGTGATTCTCAGCCTTGTTTACATGTCAGGATCACTGAGGAGCTTTAAAAAATACTAATGTCTGCACCCCTCCCCCCCAATTTTGATTTAATTATTCTGGGATGTGGCCTGGGCATTGGGATTTTTGAATGTGCACCAAGGTTGAGAGCCACTACTATATTTTTATTTATTTACTTACTTACTTTACTTACTTACTTACTTTACCTACTTACTTTACTTACTTACTTTACTTACTTACTTTACTTATGCCTACAGCACCCGGTCTTCCTAGGTGGTCTCCCATCCAAGTACTAACCAGGCCCTACCCTGCTTAGCTTCCAAGATTAGACGGAATCAGGCATGTTCAGGGTGGCATGGCTGTAGACAGAGAGCCACTATATTAAATGTCTCTGCTGAGCCAGCTATCTTATTACCTTTTCAATAATTTGGCAATCTGCTATTTCTTTCCTGTAATAAAACATTAAACATGTTTTTTTTCCTGATAATATATATATAATACATATCTATAGAAAATTTGATAAATATAAAATAAAATAGTGTGTTACCTCAAAGTTAACCATTGTTAAAATTTTGGTTTATATTCTTCCAAAGGTTTGTGCTGCCCTGGAAAGTTCAGTTTGCTTTGGCAAGTGGAGCTAGGGCAGGGAAGGCTCAGGTTTGCCTTGGAACAGTGAGTGTGGCTGGAACATCAGTTGCGGGGGGCAGATGGAGATTGAGGCAAGAGCTGGTGGTGGGGAGAAGCAAGGTGGTCTGTATCATGAAGGGCCTCAAATACCATAAGAAAATATAGGCGATCTTCTGCCAGCAGTGAGGACTGGGGACAGTTTTGAGCAGAAGGGTGACCTGCTTACGCTTAGGTCTAACACAGTAACAGTCTCACTTTTATCTAAAGAGTATTGGATGCATCTTGTCCCAAGTCACAGATTATGGTTTTGTGAGGCAAGTTCTCTCTTTGGTTCCTTTTAGCGTGGCACCGACATCTGCTGCCCTTACTAGATAATGCAACCTTCTTGGCACGCCCCCGCATCCCCCCTGTGCCTGGCATGTAATGGGAACTTCTAGCTGCAAGTTAAACTCAGAGGAATCTCGTTCCTGTGCATTTTCATGATACACATTTGGAGAATAAAGTATTGTTACAGAATGAAGTCTTATTTAGATTAAATCAGCCGAAAGAAATATTTGTCTATGTTGCGAATGGTAACAAAAGCACATTTTTTATATTCAGAAGGAATTTCTGGAGTGGAGGCTTCTTTTACTTCAGATCTTAAGACCAGAATCAAGGAACATCTTGCTGACCTTGGGTGTTAGCATGTTATTAAATTGATTGCTCATATTTCTTGGTTTTCGGCTCTAATTTCTAGGTTTTCAAGCCCATGGCTGATGCTGCTGTGAAGATTGTAGAGAAAAATGGCTTCAGTGATAAGATTAAGGTTATCAACAAGCATTCCACAGAAGTGACCATAGGGCCAGGTAAGATGAACACATCTAGTGTTGGAAGCTTTTCTTGCTTTTTGTAAAAGAGAAGAAAAAGCTTATTCAAGTTACCTGGAATAGGTGTTTCCAGGTAATTGCAGAGATATGGGGCCTCTCCATGTGGTTGTGGTGGTCTGAAAATAAGCACTTTGCTTCTCTGCTAGTTTGTTTTTCTACTAGCTAAAACAAATCAGCAATTAGTAAACCAGAGCTAATAAGAGAAATAGCTGTGATGCAAATGAAATCTTTCGCTTGAATAAGTTGGAATTCTTTTGTGGTTCAGCACTCTGAGTTTCGAGTTTTATCAGACAGAAGTGAAACTAAGTAGATAGCAGCAAGAGTTTTGCTTAGTTCTGACATTGTGCTTCAGCGTCCAACGTGAGAAATTTGCTTGTATAGCACAATCTCTCTGGGTTTCCAGAATGTTTTTTATAGTCTAAGAGTTCTAAAATTTCACATGCCACTGATACCTGTAGAGCACAGTGTAAAGATTTGTAAAATAAGCTGCTGGAGTGAGGTTATGGATATCACCCCAACTTTTTAAAAATGTAGTGTTTTAGAATGGACTATCTGCCTAAAGTCAACCTTTTTCTCCCATTAAAAAATTTTTTTTATGGAGAATCTGAAACATATGCAAAAGAAGAGATTCGTGTCCCCTTTATTTTTTAAAACACATACAAAAGAATACACAAATCCTTATTCTATTTTTAATCAACATTATTGGAGGTATAGGTTACCTAAAATGAATACACCCATTTTAAGTGTATAGTTCGATGAATTTTGACAAATTTAAACACACTTGTAAACAGCACCACAATCAAGATAATAGAATATCTCCATCATGCCCAAAGAAATTCTTCATGATCATTTACATCAATTCCTCCCATAGCCCTGGCCCTAGACAGCCACTGACCTGCTTGTTTCAATATAGATTAGCTCTGCCTTCTCTAAAATTTCGAGGAAGTGGAATCGTACAATGTGTCCTCTTTGTGCCTGCTTTCTTTTTCATAGTATGTTGCTTTTGAGATTCATTCGTGTTCTGTGTATCAAGAGTTCGTTCTCTTCTGTTGCTGAGCAGCACTCTGTGTGTGGACATAACAGTTTGTTTATCCTTTCACCTATTGATGGAGACTAATAGTTTCTCATATGGGTCTTTAGGTTCACTGATCTTTTCTTTTCCAGTGTCTAATCTGCTGTTAAGCACATCTGGTGAACTTTTCATTTCTGGTATTGTATTTTTCATCTCTAAAGTTCCATTTGATTCTTTTTATAACTTCCATTATTCTCCTCATCGTGCTTATGTGTTTTTTTAAAATATTTAACATATTTACATTAGCTGTTTTACCATCCTTATCTTCTATTTATATCATCTCTGTCTTTTTGGGGTTTGTCATATTGATGAATTTTTAATCTTAGTTGTGGTTACATTTTCCTTCTTGGCATGTCTGGTAATTTTTATTTGAGTAGTATGTGTATTGGGAATTTTACACCGCTGAGTGCTGGGTTTTATCGTCTTCTTTTAAAAGCTTTGCTGGGCATGGGTTACTTGCAAATCAATTAGATCCTTCTAAGGCTTGTTTCTAAGCTTTGTTGAAGCCGGTTAGAATAGCTTTAAGTTAGGGTTTCTCAGCAGCAGCACCGCTGACCTTTTGGGCCTGGTAATTTTTTGTTGGGTGCCAGGGGTAGTTATCCTGTGCATTGTAGGATGCTTACCCCTGGCCTCTAAACATTAGAAGCTGGTAGCACCTCCCTCCCCCTCACTATTTGTGCCAACCAAAAATGTCTCCAGACATTGCCAAACGTCCCAGGGTGAAGGGTGGGACCCTGGTCTAAGACTACTTCAACCATACTGGTAGGATGTGACCTTTCTGGGGTCTCTGCTGAGTGCGTGTGCTGGGTGATCATAGCTAGAATGTTACCCAGTCATATGTGAGCTCTGGAGATTGTTCAGCTTGTAGCTACATGGTCAACCTTTGCCTGGCCTTCTAGAGTCTTACCCTATGTACATGTGAATATATTCAACAAGAGACGTAAGGGGAGCCCTGTGCAGATTTCTGAAGCCCCTTTCCTGTGTAACTTTCTCTCTGGTTCTCTCCCCTACAAGTCCCATTGCCTCTACTTCCCTGAACTTCAGTTACTGTCTCCTGAACTCAGCCAGATTGCTGTGCTCTGCTTGATTTCTCTTTTCTTGTACTGTTGTCTGGAAAGTTCCTGCTGGATAAAAGCCAAGTGATAGTAGGGGTCACTTTGTTTCCCTTCTTGGGAACAAACTGTGCTTCCTCTTTTTCAGTATCTGAAAACACTTGTTTCATATGTTTTGTCTGGTTTTCTGGTTGATTATAGTGGGTGGATAAGTCTGATCCTGGTTATTCTATTTTGGCCAGAGGTGGAGATTATTTATTTTTTAAAGTTTTTCTGTCTTGGCAGCACAGAGACTGATCCACAGAGCAGCTTTTGCAATGTCATGCTCTCTGTGACTCTGTGCCCCTCTACAGGCTGTGTGTTGTTCACACACAACCTGCATTAGGCCAGGCCCCTCATATGCTTTCTTAATATTTTTCCTTTGTAGCAGCTATTATGTAATGATGTATTTAATGTCTACATCCCCACATAGCTGAAGCATCTTGACGTCATGGACTGTGTCGTCTTATTAATTATTCCATTCCATACCTCACATGGCTGGCACGAAACGATTCAGTAATATTTGTTTAGTGAGTAAATTGCCAACTTTGCTTAGTCCTTAACCCCTTGTGAGACTTTGTTTCCACTCCCCCAGCTTGACAGGTGGGTTTCTCATTGCCAAGGCTGATGATCTTCCTTCTGCTTTTCCTCTCAAACACTGCAACTTGGGTACTTCTGCCATTCATTCTTTCTGGAAACTCTTCCCAGGCCTCAGTGACATCTCCCAACCTTGGTTCTCTTTTGTAGCTTGCTTTCTCTCCCAAATACATGTTATCCAAGGTTCTGTTCTTAGCCCTTTTTAAAAATAGCCTGTTGCCTGTTTCCCAGAGATGGATGGATTACATACTGAGGCATGTATAGCAGCTGACTCAGGCGGCAGCATTCATTCATCCATTCAGTCATGTGATGAAGACTTATGAGGCACCGGGGGTAACCGCCCCTCATCAGGCACTTGCTGCACACTCTGTACCCTTCTACATTGTCACTCACATGCTAGATACCAGGCTCTCAAGATTATTTGTTGCAATTCACTGGATCATAAAGCTTTATTTGAAACAAATTCGGACAAATCATTTTAAGTTACATAATTGGCTTAAAAATTATTCAGGAGCTAGAATTAGCAGGGCTCGTTGATTGATTGGCTATAAGGTGGCAGAGAGGGAGGAATCAAGAATTTAGCTAATGTTTGCAGACTATTATTGGTTGCTAGGCAATGTTCTAGGTACTGGGGTACAATGGTGAACAGGCCAGTCAGGGTCTCTGCTCTTCTGGAGCTAGTAAATGATGCCCAGGTTTCTGAACTGTGTGAGGTGGAAACGTCAGAGGGAGAAGCAGGTACACCGCGGTATGGTGTGGTTGGCTCAGTTTGGGACAGTGTATTTCAGTGGATGTTTGACGTGATATCAGAGAGGATGGGCAGGATGACTCAGAAGAGTGTTCTCTGTGCCAGAAGACAGAAGTTTCTTCTCAGCCTCCTTTCACATCATACAGCCGTTGAGCACAAGTGTACTTCACAGAAGTAAACAGTTTTTACCTTTGCCATCGTAACTACCATCATGTGGAGCAGGTCTTGTTACCCTCCATTTTACAGATGAGGTGACTGATGGTCAGCATTGAGGGTTCAAGGCTAGAAAGCGGGATCAAAGCCCAGGTCTCTATGACTCAAGATTCAGGCTCCCTGCTGTACCCTTTTCTGAAACACTTTAATGCTTGTTTTTTTCTTGCATCGTCCATGAGACTTGTCTTCTCTGTAGGGAAGATGAGTGGGCCTTGTCAAATTATAATTCATGAGCCATAATGAGTGTTTAGTTAATTCTTCATGATGAATGACCACTTCCAAAGTCTGTTTTGTCTCTTGGCTCATTAAAAATTATAACTGTAGAAGTAACATTACATTACAGAGATTTAGAAAAGGGAATTAACAGAAAGACCCTCCATAACTCTACTATCCCAAAACAACTGTTACCTGGGGAATTGTTTGGTAGTAAGAAACAAACTTAATTCAGTAGGATATAGTGTAAGGAACTGGTGATTCTGAACCCAGAGTATCAGTGGAATCAATTAGCCTCTCATTGTTGCTTTGGTTTTCTCTCTCTCTCTCTGCAGCCTAGAAATATTTGAAGTACCAGCATTCAGTTTTTGCTTTTTTAAATGATTTTTGTTAATTTAATAATTAATAGTTCATTAATTTGTATACAGAAAAGTTCAAAGAGTAGTACAGTGAGCACCCATTTTCTCTTAACCAAGGCTTAACCAGTTGTTAGTATGTGTGTGTGTGTGTGTGTGTGTAAATATGGATTTTTTTTTGCTAAACCATTGTAAAGTCAGTTGCAGACATTCTAAATACTTCAGCACATGTATGTGCTTTCAATTTAATGATTTCTTAACCTTTTGTTTTGCACGTATTTGCTGTAAATATTTTTTCTAGTCCATAGGTTGCTTCTGACTCTTGTTTCCTTGTGTTTCTCAGATGGTGACATGCCATGCCGTGCCAACATCCTGATCACAGAGCTGTTTGACACGGAACTGATTGGGGAGGGAGCGCTGCCCTCCTATGAGCACGCACACAGGCATCTCGTGCAGGTAGGGGACCGAGGACCTTTCTCAGGCGTCTTGTTGTGATCTCAGCTAGTGCACATAGCTCTCGCTGATGCACCATGCTCTTCACAGCCCGAGCCTTTAGTACCCCTCTGTGTACCCTTGGCCACCCCTCGATTCCTGCAGGATTCTGGTTCTCCTTAATTATGACTCCTATGACTTTCTTGGTAGGTTAGAGTTAAAAGGCAAGAAACTATTTCAATTCAATTCAGCAAAGATTCTTTGAGTGTCACCTATGCGTAAGGTATTCTAGCGCCCAGGAAGAAGTATAAGACATCCTAATTGCTTCTCACCCACGCTCGTCAGTGATGGTGAGGACTGGTTGGGCCAAATGGAGAAGCAGACAGGAGCACCACAGACATTTGATTTAAGACTGGTAGAAGAGGTCAGGGGTCAGGAAGAAGATGAGGGTGGAATTTGGAAAGGCACTGAGGAGAGGGAAAGGTATCCCAGGTAGAGGACTTGCTTGGTAGGTCACTGAGAATATCAGCCTGGGGAGCTTGTGAGCTAATGGCAGAGAGTGGGGAAGAGAGTGGAAGGCCTTGAAGGCCAGGCCATTCTAAGTAAAGGAGTTGGGATGGTGGCACTCTTTGTCACTTTCTTTGAAAAGAGAGACATGCTAAAAATATTATCTTGGAAATGTTGGTCTTGCTTTTGTATGGACATAAACTGAAGGTGGAAACTCAGAGACAAAGCCAGGTGGGAGGTATGAGTGTCTGCTTTTTCTGCCGGCACCTGCCCTATGGGAACCATCCAGGTGAGCCTGCAAATGTCCCGGCCAGGGACCCTCTTTAGGGGTTCTTGGTGCCCTCAGAGTGAGGAAGGGGGCTCTTTTCAGGGTAGTTGGGGCCAGAGTCCATGCTACTTACACAATCTGCACATGATGTAATTGTTCTGCAGATCAATGCACTTTGTGAGACTCTCATCTTTTCCAAAGTGTAAAATTTTTTTCTAGTAACTTCATTAGTAAGAATTTCTATTTCTTCACATTAAAACCACCAACTAAATGTATCCCTGAAACAGAGAACAAGGTATTTAGAATTACGTTGCCCAGTTTGTCTTTCTCTAATTCATCTTATTAAAAAATGGGCAGACAGCTGTCCTGTTTCCTCTCCCAGCTGGCCTGTAGCAGCCAGGTATGCATAGTCCACTCCAGTCACTGTCCCCATCTGCCCACCCTAATTCCTAATTCCTAACTGAAGGAGTTAGGGCTGGCACACAAAGGCTTCCATTGCCCTGTCCCTCTGGAGGTCATGGAACTGGGTTGCTAGTGTGTCTGATATTCCATGTGGCATTGACCCAGGGATTGATCTCAGAAGACACATTTATTGAGCGCCTTCATTTTGCCTTTTTTGGGTACCAAGAATGTGAAAGTGAGCTCTTGGAGAGGCAGGTAGGTGAGCAGGTCATCACAGTAGAGTTTGAGGTATGCCCTGGTGGTCGTCAGTGGGGTGAGATTCCGCTGACTAAGTTTGAGCTGAGTCAGTCTTGAAGAGTGATCAGGTGTCGGCCTGCCAAGCGTGAGTATTCGTGGTGGAGGAGATCTACACGCACAAAAACATAAAGGTGAATCAGTGCAGTGGCTCCCAGACCCTGCAAGTTGTTCAGTTTGTGGGCAGTGCCAGAGCTGGCATTAGAGATAAGACTAGATTGTTGGGCAACACGAGGCCGAGAAAGGTTGCCATGCTGCATAATGCAAGGCGGTACCACAGAAAGGTTTTGATCAAGCAGGGGATTGATTTATGTAGGCAGGCATGTGGAGAGCAGTCGGGAAGCAGGACTGGTCAGAAGGTGGTTGGAGTCATTCGGGCACTCGGCTGAGGCGGGCCTCAGGCAACACTCGAGAAATGGGCCCGGAAGGTGGGGAAGGGTAAAGGTGATTTGTCTAGTTTAGACAGAGAGTTTGAGTTGTCTGAGGGTCAGCCAGAGAGAGAGGACCAAGAAGCCTTTGGATACATGGTATTTGGTAAATGAAGACGGAGTGGTTGGAGTCACTCTCATATGTGGAGGGAGGGAGAAGGTGGTCCAGACCAGGTCTCTGCGGAGCCTTCTCTGAGGGATAGACAGGGGGAGTGAGAATCCACCTAGAGCAGTGCTTCTCATCCAGAGCTGTGTCTGGAGACATTTTTGGTGTCACAACTAAGTACGGTGCTACAGTCATCTTGTGAGTAGAGGCCAGGGATATTGCTAAACATTCTGCAATGCACAGAACAGCCCTCACAATGAAGGATCTTCTGGCTCAAGAGGTCACTAGTGCTGAGGTAGAGAAGCCCTGTGCCTGTCATTTCTGTGTGGTGGTAGCTGTGAGTGTCCTCTTCACAGCTGGGCCCCTGGTGCCTGGTCTGTAGAGGGTGTTGATGAATGAATGAGGTAGGAGGAAAACTGGACAAAGGACTGCAGCCAAAGCCAAGGGAAGAGAGTGGTCAGCGGTTCCTGGTGAGGTCAGGAGGTCAGGTCAGTTGAGGATGGACACTTGTCCATTGAGCTGTGCAGTGAGGAGCTTCTGGTGTCTGGGCAAGAACTGCACTGAAGGGAAGCAGTGAGCCCAGTGCCAGAATTAGTGTTTAGCAGGCAGACTTGGACTCTTTCTTCAAGGTCGACGTGGGAGTTAATCCACATGATGACAATTAAGGTTTATTTTTGTAGTATTTAATAGTGTCAGGTAGCAAGGAACTTATCTGACATAAATCATTTTAGGCATAACGTGTATTTTTCAAATCTAGTTCCTTTTCTTTTCCCCAAGGGCTTTTAGGCCAAAAACAGTTAAGTATACTAATAGCGGTAAGGTGTTAGATGTTAAACTGGCCTAATATTAAGGAATAAACCTCTTTTGATCAATTGGGTCAATGTACCTGATTGGGTGGGTGGTTGGTTGGTTGGTTGGTTGATTGGTTGATTGATTTTTAATATAAACTTAGGAAAATTGCGAGGCAGTGCCTCACCGAGCAAACGTCTATGCTCAGCTGGTGGAGTCCAGAAAGATGTGGTCATGGAACAAGCTGTTTCCCATTCATGTTCGGACCAGACATGGAGAGCGGGTCATCGTTCCCCCGCCAGAAATGGAGAGGTGCCCTGGCGCACCCTCTGTCTATGACATTCAGCTGAACCAGGTGTCACCCACTGACTTCACTGTCCTCAGCGACGTGCTGCCCATGTTCAGGTACCACGGAGTAACCTGGGTGATAATGGTTCTTTGAGACGTTTAGTAGAGTTGGGGTCTTTGGAAGTTCTTTTTGAGTGGAAAAGAGCCTAGCTGATGTCACCTGCCTCTGAAGGTAGAAGTCCATTGCATACAAATCTCATTGTTGGTGAGGTCACCCTAAAAGCTTAGAAATGAAGTGTGTGAGCTTCAAATGTGCTTAAGTTCCTGAATATTATTCCGCAGTGTGGACTTCAGCAAACAAGTCAGTAGCTCATCAGCCTGCCATAGCAGGCAGTTTGAACTTCTGGCTTCTGGCCGAGCTCAGGTGGTTCTCTCCTGGTGGGACATTGAGATGGACCCTGAAGGGAAGATCAGATGCACCATGGCCCCCTTCTGGGCACACGCAGACCCACAGGTGCTCCAGGTAAGAGGTGGGAGCTGAGCACGTTTTCATGTAAATCAGGAAACTGTCATTCACTTTTTGTCGTGGGAAAGTAGCATGTTGAACCTTAGAATCTCAAGAATTTAGAGTTGGAAGAGACTATGTCAGAATCAATGTCAAAGAAGAGTTTAAAAAAGAAAAAAAGCAAGGCTGGCCGTGGTAAGATAGAAGATAGACCTTTCCATGGTCAGCGTCAGTGGACACAGTGAACCACAGGGAAGTTTCAGTGTGCTGGCTCTCCCATGTCCTGGCACAGCCACTGTTAGGTCCCACAACCCCTGTACCCCCTGAATAATCCTAGTGGGCCTCAGATCAGCTTGGAATAGAGAACTGTAGCCTGTGTACAGACTCATTTTTTGTGGTGTCAAAATCTGCCTTCCCCAGCTCACTGGGTGGAGGACGTGAGCTACATACAGAAAAGGAAATACAGAGTGCTCCTTAACATGTGAAAAGGCATTCAGCCTCGCTCATCAGAGTGACATAGATTTAAACTGTAGTGAGATACCATTTTTCACCTGTTAATGAATAAAGTTCAAAAAGTTGAGCAGTGCACTATTGGTAGGGCTGTGGGGCTGAGCAGGAAGTGATCATGAGAGCATCCGTAAAGCTCAGCAAGGCCCAGTTTGTCATGATGGGAAGCGATGCCACTTATAGACATTTAGGCTCTGGATAGATTTGCATATGTGTAGAATAACACGTGTGCCAGGGTACTCATTACATCCCTGATTTAATAGAAAAGACTAGAACATCCTAGAGGGCACGAGTAGGGGACTGGGCAAGTCCATTATCATACATTCAGGGAATGAAGCGGCTCTCTCTGTACTGATGTGGAGCAGTCTCCAGGGTATATCACTAAGTGAAGCAGAAATAGGTGCAGAACAGTATGTGGTATGCCAGCACTGGTGTTATTAAAAGTAAGAATATATGTGGATGAGCATATATGTGGTGTGTGTGTATAAGGGTATCTTGGGAAGAATTCACAGAAATTGGTAAAAATGGTTGTTTCTAGAAAGGAAACTTTTTTTTCATTCCATGACCCTTTTATATCTTTTGAATTTGCTCTCATGTACGTGTGTTAACCCCTCTACACACACACTCGGAAAAAATGCGAGGAAGGTGCTTTAGGGCCGAGGACTCAGACCTTCCCTCTCTACCTGGGAGGTCTTGGGCACCTTCCTCTGTGTCCCGTCGTCCTGTTACCACTTGCTGGGCACTGGTTTTGTCTTGATTGGTTCTAGATGTACATGCGTGACTTCGGGCAGGCCCTAGCAGCTCCTCAGCTCCCTGAGTTACTGCTTAGGCCAAAGGGTCATGGCTGCTGCAGGATTCCCATCTCCATTCTACCTTCCAGTCCCCTGGCCAGGTGGGTGGGTGCGCATTTACGCCATGGGTGCAAACTTTCCTCTGCGAGGCCTTGGCCCTCTGCAGGCTGAGTGTATGTGCGCACGTTGGGGGAGGGTGCTGTCGGAATTCTTCCAGAGTTGAGATTGGCACTGGGCTGCAAAATCTTAATACTTTTCGTTTTCCTAGCTTCAAAGTGCGATTATGTATATTTTCTCCTCAGATCCCCGTGTAAGACGGGGACTGAGACTGGTCTGGCCCAGTGTGGGAGCAGGACCTCGTGTCTAGGCAGCAGTGGTGGGTGCTCCTCCCCAGGTCTCCTGACTGTGGGGCTTGTGTCCTTTCTTTACCAGCAGTGACTTTCGAAGAGCTGCTCATGAATCTCCCTCATAACGTCACTAAACTGCTCTTGATCTGAAATCTGTTCAGCCTTCCTCACCTCGAACAGTGGGTTCTCTCAGCAGCTCTTTAGCATTAGGACCTGGGAGGCTGGTGTGTGGGAAGGACACGATGACAGGCAAGTACTGTGGGAGCACAGGGTCAGGGGGAAGGAAGGCTTCTCTTGTCTGAGGATCAGTTTGCATAATACAGAGAATGAACAACAGGTTTTAGGGAACCTGTTTTTCCCTCCTTGTTACTGTTTATTTTTTCCAGAGGGAATCTGGTTAGATTTTCATTTTCTAGTTTTATGTTCAGATAGACATGTTAGATCCAGGAAATGTCATTCACCTGCCTCCTAGTTAAATTCAAGACGGGGTAGGGTAGGACGCGGTCCTGAGAAGGGGGACTGCATCGCTGCGTTTGCTCCTGTGCTGAGCAGTGCTCTTGGAGCCTCACTGGGGCCGAGTTTTCCTTCGTTCCTGGTGATGCAGAGTGTGCAGGCGGTCGTCTCATCAGAGCTGAGCCAGGCATCCACTTGTTAGGACAATTCTTTCTTTTTTAAAAAGACACTTAAAGATTCTAAGGGTAATAAACCTCATTATATAAAACAAAAATGAATCAAGTCACCGTCCTATCACCCAAAAGAACTCCCTTTCTTTGCTGTTTCCATGTGCATAGGTTTTTGTCAGTGCTAATTTCTGGTTTTTCCGTGCTGCACCGTAGTCTTTATATTCATCATTTTTAAATGCCTTTGAGTATTATGTGTAAGGAATTAACATATACGTTTCTGAACTGCTGGATATTTGGATTGGTCCTAGTTTTTGCTAGTATAAATAATTCTGTAATTATTTATTTTATATGCATTTTTATTTGAAATAGCTTTTTTTTTTTGTTTGGGTATTTTTTAGAGTCCTGTATGTGGGATTTGTAATATCAAAAAGGATCAATCAACAGAGCTTATTAAAGGTTGACTCTGAATCATTGTAAATAAACCATGTTTCATAATTTAGAGTATTCTAGTTCTTTAAAAATGAATTCAAAAGAATAAAATGAAACCTTTCTGTACTATTTTCCAAACTTTTTATTTTGAAAAATTTTAAGTCCATAGAATGAGTGAACATCAACATTGATATGCCCTTTACTTAAATTTACCAGTTTTTAACATTTGCCACATTAGCTTTTTCTCTCTCTCCCTTCTGCCTCCCTCCTCTCCCCCCAAAACACACGCGCGGGCGTCAGGGGCTGGAGTCCCCTTTCCCTGAGCCCCTTTTGAAGACCCATGTCCTTGGCCACATTGTATCTTCCTAAAGCCAGCAGTGTTCCAGCAAGCTTTCAGGCCATTAGCCTCTCTGACTTGAGAATTTTCTTCTTTATCTCTTCGGCCACAGTAGCTATCTGTAACCCACACTAGGGTCTTCCTGAAAACTGGTTTTTGGCTGGGATTTTGGCTTCTGTATTGGAAATGTTGTTCCTGTTGTAGCTTGGTGACTGCTGATTCTCTGTTTCCCATCCCAGTGGCGGGACCACTGGATGCAGTGTGTGTACTTCCTGCCACAAGAGGAGCCGGTCGTCCAGGGCTCAGCCCTCTGCCTGGTAGCCCACCATGATGACTACTGTGTGTGGTACAGCCTTCAGAGGACCAGGTGTGCCCTGAGTCTTGTGGGCGGGGGGGCACTGGGTCTCTGTGCATGTATGTAAATTCCCCATTTACAAACCATTTATAAGTTTATAAGTTCCCCATTAAAGACATTTATGTGTCTATAGTGGGGAATTACAGAAGCACAAGTGGGCACATTTATATCTGAACAGAATAAGAACAAAAGTTGATTACTGGCTGTGTTGGTGCCCGTTGCGTGTACTCAGAAGAGGCTGCCCTAGTTGCGGGGCCCCCGTCTGGAACAGATATATGTGCAAGTCTTGAATTGGAGTGCCCTCCAACCTCTAATGCCCACTCGAGAGCCAGTGCCTAGACCGTAGGTGTATCCCTTGGAGCCCACCTCAGTTTCACTGGGGCATGTCCCTATGCTATGTTTTGATGCTTGCCAGTGTCAGGCAGGTCATACTCATCACCCTGTGTCTGTTCACTTCCTGGCCCAGCCCAGAAAAGAATGGGAGAGTCCACCCAATGCGCCCCGTGTGTGACTGCCAGGCTCATCTGCTCTGGAACCGGCCTCGCTTTGGAGAGATCAATGATCCGGACAGAACTGATCAATATGTCCAGGCCCTGAAGACAGTAAGTGTTCAGCCCCTTGGGTGCTTGTGGGCAAGAAGATTGTCGCATGGGCCCCAGCTCATTGTCCACTTATGATTTGCTGCTTTTGTTTTCGGTGCTCGCTGGTCTGTGTGAGTGGCTTCAGCCAGCTCCTTCCGGGAGGGCGCTCAGACAGCGCCTGGGAGCCTGTTAGTGCACTTTCTGGGCTCATTTTCTGCTCGCCTGTAAAGTCTTCCAGCTGGAAGCTTCCCCCTGGCCCCTGCTTTTGTCCTGCTGGAAATTTTGCCTTCGTGATCACCAGCATTTCCTGTGGGTGATCCCAGTGGATCCAGCGCATTCTTCCTTTCATCTGCCACCCTCTTTCTAAAATTTTTTAAAATATAAATCTGGTCATGTAACTCTCCTACCTATAAACCTTTGCTCCCCGCTGCCAATAGCAGGGGTCTCAGCCTGAGGACCATACATGGGGTTTGAAGGGGAGGTTTTTGGACCCTTTGGCGTCATATGCAGAAATATGTGTACCTATGCATGCATTTTGGAGGAAGGAGGACCCCAACTGTCCTAAATTTCTCTCAGAGATCTGTGCCCTATAAACACATCTCTGCCTCAGCAGGCCCACAGCTGTCTGTGCTGGGACCAGGCAGGAAACGGGCCTGTCATCATGGACTGGGAGGTGGCCAATGGCAAGTGGGATGGTCCTTCTGGTGGGCCTTCTAGGACAGCTTGAGATGGGTCTTTCCTGACAGTGGGGTCAGGATGTGGAGAGGAGAGTGAGGTGGGTATGTTAGAGGCCGGGGGCTGGCTGCTGCCTGAGCCTGGGAGGTAAGCATAACTAGTGTGGGCACAAGAAGATTGAGCAGGGATAGGGTAAGGAGATCAGATTGAGTGATCATGGAGTGAGTTAGTGGGCTCAAGAGAAGGGAAGCGTTTCTGTCAGTTTGCCAACAAGAATGTCTTGGGACCACAAGAAAACCTGTGGTGAAGTTGCTCTTTTCTCGTAGGTGCTGAAGCCAGACAGTGTCTGCCTGTGTGTCAGCGACGGCAGTCTGCTCTCCATGCTGGCCTATCACCTCGGCGCGGAGCAGGTACTGGACGTGTGCCTTCCTGCCAGCTTCCTGAGGGTGGCTCTTAAGTTAGGGTGTCATGTGGTCTGAGTAGAGTTTTGTCACTAAAGCTCTTTGCAGGTGCAGCTGCCATGTTTGCGGTGTGCCTGGGTCAGAGGCCCAGGGGTTTACTGCCTCCATGTGCAGGCAGGAGTCAGGCTATAACATTGTCCTATAGCTGCAGCTCCAGCGTCTGAGCCAGCCACTAGGTTCAGTGCAGAGTGTGGGTGCTGTCCTAGTGGGTAGTGGGCACAAGTGGAGGTGGTTAGGCGGTGCCTTCTGCCTTGGAATGATCTTGTTGCATTTTAATCTTTCATTTTCTCTGTTAAATGACTTTTCTACAACTGATAGCTTGGTATTCTCTCTAGGTATTTACAGTAGAGAGTTCAGCAGCTTCTCATAGACTGATGAAAAAAGTAAGTGATAATTGTTACTAAAATAATGAGGGCTCCTGTGGGACCTGCCTTCCCGAGTCTGGGACTTACTGCTTTGAAGCAGAGTCAGTACCAAGGGAACTGGAAGATGTAGCAGGTGCCAGTGAGCGCTCTCGTTGCTCCCGCCTTGAGAACTGGCCTGGTCTCCTAGAGCTGTCATTGAACAGCAGCAGATGTTTAGACTCCGTTTTTCGGCTAAGAAGCATTGGCTTTTCTCGTCATTTCACATGAAACTAAAAAAACTAATTTCTTTTTTGCGGTGATACAACTGTATCATGCAAATGTGTGATTTGTTTTCTTGGCCCAGGGGGTCATTGCTCACAGGCCGGCCTGACTGGCTGGTGCCCTGATGGTGACTGGTTTTGGTTTCCTCTCTGAAGGATAACCTACCTCCTTTAGAACTGCAAGCCTGTTGCTAAGTCCCGTTGACGTGCCTGCCAGAGAAATTTCTTCTGTTACACCATTTTGCTGGTGATCTCATTCTTGGTGTGTAGAATGCCCCGGGAGGGGAGAATTTCCACAAAACCCATAAAAGTGGTGTTTTAGACCTATTTGACCAGAAAACTACAGACAGATAAAGCAACTTTGAGATGTTTTTTTCCGGACAAAAATAATATTTTTATTGTTTTTTCTCTAAGATCTTTAAAGCTAACCACTTGGAAGATAAAATTAAGGTAATAGAGAAACGGCCGGAATTATTAACATCTGCAGACTTGGAGGGTAAAAAGGTGAGTAGCAAGAGGTCTGCGTTTGCACTGGGCGGCCCAGCACTTGAGACGGCCTTAGCTCCCCCTCACTTCTCTGGGCCTCACCGCTGGTCCCTTATTGAATGCACCAGCTAAGAACGTGCCACAGCTGAGGGTTTGCAGAGATGCCTGATAAGCAGATACTTGCACGACTCTGAACACTGGCTAATCTCTGCTCCTTCAAGTGAGGGCAGAACAGCTCTGCTGAGATTAGTCCCAGCACATCGTGTTCTCTCTCCCTTTCACAGCACTCTGTCTTCGCTTCACCTTCCTATTCACTTTCTTCTGCTGCGGCTGGTCCAGTCCCCAGTGCTGCATCTGAAACTGCTCCCACCTCTTAGTGACCTCTTAGTTACTAAAGACAGTCTCCCTGCAGGCTTCATCTCATTGGCCCTCTGAACCCTTATGACCCAGTGACCCTCTCTTTCCTTAACACTTCTTTTTAGGTTTTTAAGAGACTGCTTTCGCTAGGTTTTTCTCTAATTTTTCTGGCTTCTCCTTCTCAGTCCTCTATGGGTTTCTCCTCCTTTACTTCATCGTTCCCTAGAGATGATTCTTGGCGCATCCTCCTTGTCTGTCCTCTCCTCTGCCTCTGTGTTTCCTCTCCAGTGATCACATTCCTTCCCATATGGAAATCTGTGATCAACAAAGCTGGGTCTGCAAATCTCATCCATCCAACTGCCAACCGGATATCTTTCTCTCATATCCCACAGGCCCTTCAAGCTGGAACCTGTCATCTTTCTTGCCAACTCTTTTTTAACAGCTTTATTGAGATATAATTTACATACCATAAAATTAACCCATTTCAAATGTACAATTTAACGATTTTTTAGTAAATTTATAGAGTTGTACAACTATTATACAATCTAGTTTTACAACATTTCCATCACCCAGCCCCAGGCAATCACTGATCTGGTTTCTGTCTATAAATTTGCCTTTTTTGCAGATTTCATTTAAGTGGAATAATACAGTGTGTGGTCTTTTGCATCGGGCTTTTTTCAGTGGGCACGTTTTTGAGATTCATTCATACTGTAGAACATGTCAGTATTTTGTTCCCTTTTACTGCCGATTGGTGTTCCATTGTATGACTATGCCACAATTTGTGTGTTCATTCACCTACTGGTGGACATTTGGATTGTTTTCAGTTTGGGCTGTTAAGACTAATGCTGATGATGCCTGTCTGCTTGGGTCTAGCCTGGGTGCTGTCTCCTCAGCATCTGCCATGTCTTGGTCTCCTCCCTTTTGCACACTTTCTGCTTCTACAGGGAGTACTCAACCAAGTCACTTGTCCCTGCTCCACCTACAGTTGGTGTCCTCATACTTCACAGTCATCAGAGGGCTCTTTGTAAAACACATTCCTTCTCTGATTAAAGCTTTTAGTGACACCCCCTCTTGCCTGTAGGGCAGTGTTCAGTTCGTTTAACCTGTCATCAATTGCTTTTGGGTGACCTGGCTCTTCTCTTACTCTCTGGCCTCACCGTTTACCGTCCTACCCCATGTGCTTGTCTGCTGAGCTCCTGAGAGGGCCTTGCTCTCCCACCTGTGCTATGCCTCTGCCCACCCCTCTGCCATCTATCTGGAATCCCCTGTCTTTTGCTTTTCGGACTCCTATTCACGCGTTTGTGCTTTTACTCAGCACATGTTTACTGACCATCTACTCTGAGCCAGGCACTTTGCTGGGTCTGAAAATACTATTCTGCCAATGTCCCCACTTCTTTGGTGCTCAGTGCCTCATGAGGGAGAGTTAGACGACCACTGAGAATAAGTTTTTTAATAAGCTTTGAATGGGGATTTACAGGGCCGTCCTGGAAGCCCGTCTTGATGCTCTTACCTCTGGGGTTCTCCACATGCCCCTCCTGTTAAAGCTTTTCACACTCTACAAGGACAGCCTCCAGCCTCGTCTGCTCTCTCTTCACACTACAGTCCTGAGGGCAGGACCCATGTTGCTTTCTCATCTTTTAGTCCTTGGGCAGGTGCAGACCTGGCATGCTTGTTTGTTGACTGAATGAGTGAATGAATGAATGGCCTATTACTTTCATGTACCTGTGAAACTTGTGACTTGTCCTTTACTCTTCAGACAAATCCTTCTGATGCCTTGGTCCTGATTCTTGTTCTGGTTGCCAGGTCTCTGTGCTCCTGGGTGAGCCATTCTTCACCACCAGCCTGTTGCCGTGGCATAATCTGTACTTCTGGTATGTGCGGACTGCTGTGGACCAGTACCTGGGGCCTGGTGCTGTGGTGATGCCCCAGGCTGCCTCACTGCATGCTGTGGTCGTGGAATTCAGGGTAGGCCACCCAGATGTTTTCGTAGAAGGGGGAGGACCTTGTTTTCTTACAAAGACCTTGGGTGCAGATGGAGCAACTTAGGTCTTTGTGATTGGGCCTCTGGTTTCTGTATCAGCGCACCACAGGGTTGAATAGAAGAGGCTTGTCTTTTTAAAAATGCAGTAATTTGACTCATGAAATGAAATTGGCTGTGTGTTGTCATTTTACAATATGGCTTATCAGAATAATTAAAATATACAAATTAAAAGTTTCAGAAGACATGCCAAGGCTCCAGTTAAAAGCATTTTGAGATCGGAGAGTCAGCTTCTTTATGCAAGAAAAATTGAAAAGCTTCCTTTTAATTTTCTCATCAAAGCAGAACCATAGTCACAAAGTCATTTTGGGGAAGGCAGTTTTTATTAAAAGGATTTTGAAATGTTTTTAACCTGAAATGTAGAGTGAACCTCATTTGATATTTTTTTGACAAGAATGGTTTTGTGCGTTGTTACCTTAGTGGCTCTGTCACTCGTTTTCTGGGCATTTCTTCTGTGTTATTTATTTACCTGATGAGGTTTTCACGACCAAAGAAGGAAGGTGGAGAACCACACTTGTTTCCAGGCATATGTCCAGGAGACAGAGAACGCAAAGTCGATTGGCCTGAGTGCTTCTGGTCCCCTCCCGCCCATTGTCCTCACGCTCTGTTTATAGGCAGAGAGCCTTGAGAACTGGTTTCATAGATTTCTTCCTAAAAAAAATGGTCTTAGGATGGACAGGTAGTGAGAAACCCCAGCCAAGTAGCTCTGGCCATGGCCAGTTGTCGCCTTGTAGGAGAGGACTTGGGTCATGTGAGACTTGGCAGAGTCATAGAACAGTCCTGAATTTTTAGTATCTCTGAGTCCCTTCAACCTTAAGGGTCTCTTCTAGGCATGAGGGAATAGAAAGAGGTGCCTCAGGTTTAGCGCTGGGACCACCCCAGCTTGCCCTCACCGACCCTTCTCGATCCTGTTGCCGTACTCCCCTGTGGCCCCTGTGGGTGTGGGCATCAGCATGCCCTGGCTGATGGGGGTTTATAAGGGCTGTGCCTTCCTCACAGGACCTGTGGCGGATCCGGAGCCCCTGTGGTGACTGTGAAGGCTTCGATGTGCACATCATGGATGATATGATTAAGGTAGGTGAGGCCACAGCTCCTACCCACAGTGTCCCATCCACCCACTCTGCATGGCCACAGGCCTCTAACAGGGACATCTGGCTTCTCCGGAGAGACCTGGGTTGGGCTGTGCAAACAGAGTGCAGAGAGCTCTTCCGCTGGGGGCAGCATGGGCTGGTCTATCTATCCACTTGGTTTATTATGAGCATGAGTCTGAGAATCATTTGTTTCAAAGTCTAGTGGTAGGCTGTTCTTGGCTTTGGTCTATAACTCCTGAATCAGAATGTCAGACCGCCTATCTGTCACCATGCCACTGGAACCTCGCCTGCCATCATCAACAGCTTGTTCTCTGCTGGAACAGCCTTTCTAGAAGGTAGTTTGGTAACCTTCTGAGCCAGCCATTTTTGTTTTGGGGACTCCAGTCCAGTGAGGGTGCTGGAGCATGGGGAAGGGTGTGGAAGGAAGGCCCTGCAGGGCTGTTTGTACATCAGTAGGGGATCGAGTCAGCTACCAGGATCTGCATCCCTGAGAACCCAAGGAAGTTATGAAAGTGCCAGTGGTATTTGAATCGACGAGTATTGAAGTAGAGTCACTATACATCCACAGGAGAGGGCAGGGCAAGGAACAGGATTCCATCTTATATGTGAAAAAAATTCACACATACGCACAGGGAAAAAGGGTAGAATAGTGGACACCACAATGTTAGTGTGTGATTAGGAAGTGATTAATTTTTCACTTTCTGTTCATATTTTCCTACAGTGATTGCGGATTACTTATGTAAACATTTTTTTTAAGTAAATAAATCCAGTGAATATTTTCAGTTTGCATCTTACCTGCCCCTTCACAGCTGACCACTGACTGTTTCAGGCTTCTAGAAATCTCTTTTTTGTTGAGACACCACACACACTAGCTCCGTCTGGCCACTCCTCAGGCCCCTTCTTGGACTTTTCCTATCCTTCCCATCTCCTAAGGCGTCATGTATTCTAGGTCTCCCTCAAGCCCCTGCCCTTACTGTCCTTTCTCTGTTGCTGGTCAATGTTTGGATCTGTCCTGAGCTCAGACCAAATAACTAAGAGCAGGGGACTCTCCACTCAGATGTCCTCAGGCACTCTGACCTTGATGCTTCTAAAATCTATGTGCTCTTCCCCCACCCCTAGCCTGGCTTCTTTCACTGTTCCCATCCCAGGCCTGCCACTACTTTGTACCCAAATGCTGGGCTCAGGCCCTGAGTGTCCTCTCAGGCAAGTCTTTGCCTTCACTTGCAGTTGGTCCTCAGGTTCCATAACCATCAGGTCGTCAGTGACCCTCAGATCCAGTTTCCTAACCCTGCCGCTGCTGTTCAGGTCCAGGCCACTTTGTCTCTCACCTGTGACTGTGTAGTCTCCTGCCTCTCCCACTTGACCGTCTTCCACATGGAGCCCAAGTAAACCTGAAGATCCTGAGTCCAACCCTGTCCATCCCCTGTGGGAAAACCCTGTGAGGCTCCCTGCCCCCAGCAGAATCACCCCTGTAGTCAAGACCCTGGCCACTTGTCCTGCTCAGCTTTGTCCACTCTCCTTGCTGCCAACTCTTGTATGATCTTAAGGCATCCTAGAGGTCACCCCTCCAGGCAGGTTTCTTGCCCCACCTAGTCTCTGCGGGAGGTCAGTGCTCTCTAGACACTGAGGTTGCATGTCTCTGCGTTGGCTCCCTCTAGACTGGGAGCCTTGTGGGGTAGTGATCTGGCAGCTATAGTGTGCATAAGGGTCACCAAGTCGGTGAGTGTCTAAGCACCAGGTGTCACCTTAAAGTAGCTCATGAGATAGGCAGTGTCATCCCATTTTAAAAGGGAGAAAATGAGGCTTTAGAGAGGTGAAGTGACTTGCTGAGGAGATGGCGCATGAGTGGCAGCAGGAAACAGAGAAATCAGCTGGTCTGATCCAGGCATCTGGGTCTTTCTGTAAGGACCCGCGCTCCAAATGACTGGCAGTTACCCTGAGGGACTTGTGCAATGGAGGTCAGCGGCTACTGGCATAGACCCTGGAGACGGGGACATGAGCCCCATGTCCTGTGGGCCACCTGGTTCTATCTCTGCAGACTCCTGAATCCCCTTCCTTTCTCAGCGTGCCCTGGACTTCAGGGAGAGCAAGGAGGCCGAGCCCCACCCACTATGGGAGTACCCATGCCACAGCCTCTCTGAGCCCCAGCAGATCCTGACCTTTGATTTTCGACAGCCAGTCCCCCTGCAGCCTGTCCGTGCTGAGGGCTCCATCAAACTGAGGAGGTGAGCGTCACCTCCTGGGTGGGTGTGGAGAAAGGAAGTGGTGGGGGGCCTGCATTCTATCTAGTAGTTACTGCCCAAATGGCCACTTTCACGTAGGTGGGATGGCCTACCTTGTCTCAGCGTTGCCCTTTTTGGTCTGAAGTGGCCTTGAGTGAACAGTGGGTCCCCACAGCCTCTAGGTGTCTGTGGGTAGGGAGTCAGAGTCAGAGTGGTTTTTGTTCTCCACCCCCCACATCTGAGGCTCCTTTTGAGCTAAGCAGCATGTTGGATCACAGCTGCAGAGAAATGTGAATTTGGTTGCTATGGTTACCCATTGGACCATTTTCCTGAGCTCTCCTGGGAATTAAAGCAGGTTGGGAATTGGCGAAGCACAGTCAGGCCATCCAGCTCCAGCTCCCTCCACGGGGAGGAGGGGCTGCTTCCCTGAGGAAGAACCCCTTCTGATTGAGTGAAGGCCCTGAGCCCAGAGCCCCTCTTTGACAAGGGGAAGGCAGGGCAGTTACCCATCTGGGCCTGCCATCCAGGGTATCTGGTAGAGGTCTTCTAGCCTCTGGGCTGTGCTCTTAGCCTTCTGGACCAAGCCTTTCTGTGACCTCAGGCCGAGAAGGCTGGTCCCGTGGCCAAGCTGGTCCTGTCCCACAGTAACTCCTGAGTGCTCAGCTCAGCCAGGCTGCAAGGAGTGAGTGAGGGCTTTTGGTTGTGGCTCTTCTTGCTCAGCATATTACCAAGTGGCCTTTAGTCAGGCGGAGTGTTAGGAACCTCTTGACCGAGGCAGGCTGGAAGTGGGGTAGACCAGAGGTTTCTGGAGAGCAGAAGGGAGCTGCGGCCGTGCCTGCTCATCACTCGTGCTGTTTCTCTTTGGCCTAACATACCGTACCCCTTTCCCAGGCCCGGGAGGAGCCATGGGGCCGTCCTGTGGATGGAATACCACCTGACCCCGGACAGCACGGTCAGCACCGGCCTCCTGAAGCCTGCAGAGGACAAGGTAGTGCTGTGCACATGGGTCCCAGAGATGGCTGACCCTGAGAGCAGTCACTGCTGGGGGAAGCCATGCCACTTGATGTGCTCTGGGTGTTCGCTGCCCATGTTCAGCCAGATGATAACCCTTCAGTGGCCCGTGTCCCTGTCCCTAAGCAGCAGCTTCCCGCTTCAGGCTGCCTGGCGGGGAGGCTGGCCAGGAGGGCCTGGCTGTCGGGAGTCCTCACTGCTTTCTGCTGCTTCTCCTGCAGGGGGACTGTTGCTGGAACCCACACTGCAAGCAGGCCGTGTACTTCTTCAGCACCATACTGGGCCCCAGAGCACCATCGGGTGACCCTCAGGCAGTCAGCTATGTCGTAGAGTTCCACCCCCACACCGGAGATGTCACCATGGATTTCACACTCTCAAACACCCCAGATGATGGGCACTGACCCTCACTCGTTGAGAAATAAAGTGACCTGTGGGGCTCCGGGCTCTGAATGGTGTGACTTTCTGGGAAGGAAGGTGAAGGTGCCTCTCTTTTTAGGGCCCAGCTCGGTTTCTGGGTGTGGGGACCTCTTCCCTTATTGCATTTTTGCACCACTGGCTCCTCACTCCAGATGCAGTGGGCATCTTGGGCTGCTGGCTGAATCTGGAGCCTAGAAGGGGCCATGGAGCCCACCTTGCAGTGCTTCTGAAGTGCTCAGAAAGCTCCAAGGCTTCAGAACCACTGCTCTGGGCTGCGCTGTGCCAGGCCATGGTGATCGCTGGCCTGGCTTGTGTGCTGAGAACTTCTGCCTGGCTCCAGCTAGGAGGGGCTGACTTGTGTCTGGACCCCGGTCTCAAAGACCCTGGCAAATCCAGGCTGAGGATGGGATTCTTGCCCTTTCACTCACTGGGTAATGTCACCAAACCACATTCATAAGCATCTGGCTTCTGTGCAGCACCAGCAGGTGACCAAGACCTGACAGTTGGACACCAGGCTACTGTTCAGAGGGCAGAGAGGAGACTGTCCCAAAGCAGTTCCTGAGATGCAGACCCAGGAAACCAGCCATCGGGAGAGGAGCCAGGAGGTACATCTTTTCCTGTGTGCCCCCTTCTGGCGGAATGACCTCCCACCACCTCAGAAGTCTGGGGCAGATAGGTATGGTGTGGCTGCCCCAGCCCCGGCCTTGCCAGGGAAGGCCAGAGTCCCGAGGAGGCCCCAGCCTTGCTTCGCCCCTCTGCCCTGCTCAAAGTACCTTTTGCTGTTTACCCCCAGTTCCAGAGGGGATGATGGTACACTGGGCAAGAAAACCAAGGTGGCCAGGTTTTTGGGCTGTTTACGTTAGACTCAGGCTGTGCTTGTCCTGTCGTGGGAGGCAGGCCCCCCACAGCGGTTTCCCCACTGCCCCACCTAGCTGCCCAGCCCTGGGCTTGGAGTTGGAATTAGGCCTGGCCCCAGCTTGTCACTTAAATAAGTGGAGAACACCAGCCTTGAGCCTCACAGTTTTATTTTCTCCTCGTGATCCATCCTTCCTTTCAGCACCAGTAAAGGAGAAAAACACCTCTCTTTTTAAAATATTTTATCAGGTGAAAGATTGTTTTTCTTCTAGGGAAGAATTGTCTTGATATATGTTTGATAATATTTTTACCAAAACAGGTGTGCTTACCATATAAAACCCCTAATGTCCCATGAGGATATAATACATAAAAAAAAAAAAAAAACCAGAAATTAAAAAAGTTTTTTTTTTTCTTTTTTAAAACAGTATTTCTAAATCTCAGCAAGTTAATACAATAGTTAAAAAGCATCAAGGTTAATATTCATACTTAAAACTCAAGGTGGTTTGGACAAATGAAAATGACCGTTTCCTTCTGACCCTACCTCCTGGCTTCTCTGGAGAAAGCTGGGCCTGGGGCAGGTACGGGACATTGGTTAGGGATGTAGGTGATTCCTGTGTCCGTCCCTCCCAGGCCAAACACCACAGAATCTGAGATCCTGCCATTGCTTCTTGTCTTTGCTTTTTAAAAATTAAAATGGAAAAGTCTGGCTTGTGCATGGCCCCAGGAGTCCACAGGCTTTATGAAACGTGTGGTTGGACAATAGTGGCCTCAGCGCTGAGGCTGCACCAGAGGGAGGTGCAAGGGGAGCTGGGAGTCAGTACCAGGGCCAGGCTGGGCAGAGGCGACCTTGTTAGGACAGGAAGTGACCGAGGCACAGGGAGGTATGACTTGCCTAAGGCTGCCCTGTGAGTAGGGAGAGAAGCACGTGCTCCTGCGCCTCAGCCCCCACCCAGCTGCCCTGGGAGGGAGGCAACCCCTTGGAGGGCTGGAAGCTACGTGGAGTTTGTCTCCTTCAGGATCCCTGGCCTCTCTGCTGTCTTCTGGACACATGGCCGATCTGCAGCCTGAGGTCCTGGGCTCAGCCATGGCCATCTAGGCCTCGTGCCTGCCCAGGTGGGCCCTGCCTTTGTGAACAGAGATTCCTGGCTTTTCCTGGGCATGAGGGGCCCTCTCACCCCATGGAGCCTAGCTAAGGCCTTGAAGGCCAGGCCCTAGGAGGAGCAACACAGCAGAGCCCAGGCGGGATGGTGCCCTCAGTGGTGAGTAGCCCCTCCTGGCTCTGGACCCAGGGTGTGGGGCTGGGGGCCTGGCCAGGGAAGTACTCCTGGCATGAAGCCCTCAGCTTTGCCGCTACCCCGGCCAGGTACGTTCAGACAAACCAGTGCCATTGTGGGTATGGCTCTCAGGAGTGTCCTCTCCCAGCACAGGCCCTGGCCTCTGGCTGGCTGCTTGGCCCCCTCTTGGTCCCTCTTGCAGCTCAGTGGGTGACAAGGCACAGTGTCAGCGCACCGGCACCAGCAGGGTCCTGGTATGCTCCCCAGCCTTGCTGGGCAAAGCTGGCTCTGAGGTGGGCACAGGTCAATGCGCTGCGAGGAGGGGAGACCAGTGGGGGTTGTCAGGAAACAGACTCAACCCTCCCTGCGTGACTGTGGGGAGAGTCCCCAGGTGTGTTTAAAAAGGCAGGTGGGCGGAGGCAGTGCTGCCGTGGGGTGGGGAGCTGCGGGCCTCACCTGCAGGCTCTGCCACACTGTGCCTGGGTGCCTGCAGCTGGCCCTGGTCACATGGTGGCAGAGCAGGTGTATAAGCGCCTGGATGCCAACCAGTACCACTCCTTGCCCTGTAAAAGCAGTGGGCCCTGGCCTCGCCGCCCCTGCCCGCACACTGGTGAGAGTGAGGGGATAGGCCGTTCTCTGCGCTTTGGCATCTTGCCCCCTTCTCCAGGGCCCCGCAGGTTAGTTTTGAGGATGGGTATGGGAGGACAGCCGCAGCTCCACCCAGAGGCAGGCAGGCAGGCAGGCAGTCCCTGAGCTCCGCCAGCTCCTGGATGGGGACAGTCTCCAGGGAAAAAATGGTCCCGAGCCAGAGAGGTGTCTAGAGGGGAGACGGATTCTGGCAGAAAGAGGAGGTGTTGGTTTTGACAGAAAAGAATCTACAAATCTATTATTCTCAAACCAGCAGCCCCCTTTCTCCCTCATGCCACGCACCCCGTTTCCTGTAGGAAAGCTGTGCCCTCTTGGCTTCCTGTCTGTGGCTCCGCTGTCCACTTAGGGATCCCTGGGGCCCTGGAGTGCCGGCAGGGGACCCTGTCTCAAGAAGAGCAGTGTTCTCCCTTGTGGCTTGCAAACCCTCTAAAGTGAAGGGTTGTTTCTGTTCTTAAATTTTACTGTTTTTCTTTTTAAAATGTAATCGCCCTTGAATGCAAGACCCTGGGAAGAGCCCGGGCTCGCGGTGACTGGACGCAGCCCTCACGGTCCCTGCCGGAGGCAGCGAGCTGGCGGCCCTGTGCCCAGGAATGCTTCTTTGGCTGGTTCTGATTGTGTTTGGAGTTTGGCCTTGGGTGAGGCCCGAGTGAGGGGTCTGTGTGGCTATGGCGTGGCACATGGCATGCGGGCAGCGTGCATGCGAGGGGGCAGGCATGCGAGACAACATGGCAGCAGACAAAAATAATGAACCCTGGACGAAGCTTGAGAAGAGATACAAAGAGTACAGAAACCCGGTTCTCATACTAACCCACGGTTACAAACTAGGTTGTGCTGTAGATTTTGTAGAAAATTACGTCTTGAAAGAATGGCACTGGTTGGGCAGCCGGGGCCTCCCCGGGCTTGCCTGACTCCTCTGTCTATGGTAAGTGCCCAGAGGTACAGGGCAGTGTTGGTTCCAGCTCATCCTGGGCCCCTGCCTTCCTCCTGGGCCCCGCTGCTGGAGGGGACATGGCCAAGGACGGGCTGCGGCTCAAAGGGCTAACAGAGGCCGGGCTGCTGTGATGACTCGGCTGGTCTATGCCTCCTCCTCCCCCGTAGACACCATCAGCCGCATGGCCACTGGGAGGTGGTCCGTCAGGCCGGACAGCTGGGTGATAAAACTGAATTCTTCTACCTCCTGGGGTTGGGGGTGGGGGAGAGAAGCATCCGGATTAGACCCAAAGGGCCCCCTGCAGAGGAGGGGCCTGGAGGACAGGGGTGGGGCCTCTAGGCGGGGCTGGCCTGGTTTTCCTGAGGGCAGAGGGCTGGAAGGATCCTGAGGACCCCGAAGGTCTCCAGGAGTGGCAGGTCTCATTTTCAGAGGAGAGCTCAGTGTTGGTGAGGGGTGCAAGGCACAGGTTCCCCTACCTACAGCCCGACCCAGCCCCAGACTCACGGCCTTCCAGTCCAGGCACAGCCCCTCCTCCGCGTACAGCATGTAGTCGATGCGCCTGCCGTTGCCCTTCAGCACATCCTTACGTCCCTTCTGGCATGCCCCCGGGCTCTTGCTGGCGGGGAAGGCGAGGTACTCCCTGCGGCCCTCCTCGCTCTCCAACACCCTGCACAGGGAAGCAACAGGAAGGCGAGGTGAGCCCATGCCCCAGGCCCCGGGTCCTGAGTCTGGAGCCACGTTCTCATCCCCACGTGAGAGAAGCAGGTCAGAGCAGACCCCTGCATTTAACATCTGTCTTCCTCGTGGGCCCGAAAAGGCACTGGGATGGAGGGAAATAGTCCAAGGCAGCAAGTCCTGACTGAACCGGGCCACTCTGGAATCTGTCCAGGAATGTCCCATGTCCACCTTGGGCAGGCCAGCACTCGCTTTCCCTTTCTGAACTAGGATGTTGGCTGCGGCTGTAGCTTGGATCCAGTGCTGCCCAGGGTCTGGCTGAGTTAGGGATGGAACTGCTTATTACCTCCTCTGCAAAATAGGTTTCTGCTCTGAGCCAGTAGGAGCCTATTCAGGGAATGGGCTTTGCAGTAAACCTCAAGGACCCTTCTCTTCTGGAAGTCCCCAGGACCCCATGACTCTTGTTTCAGGTAAGCAGGGGCTGGGGCGGGGGTGTGGCTAGGAGAGCACCCAGGCCCCATTCCAGGACTGGACTCTTGTGTCAGTCTGTCTTTAAGCGACCAACCTCTGAGCCTCCATTTCTTCTTCTGATACAAGAACAATTGCTAGGGCCCCTGGATACTTTGGGGACCAGGTGTGCCAAGAAAAGAACAATGTGGGATATGGCTGTCATCCTATTACTCAGAGGAAAGAAACTGAGGTGCTTAAATGTTGGCCAAGGTTCTATAGAGAGGGCAGTGTGCTCAGGTGGGGTGTTACACCCCGAATCTGGGACTTCTGACTCCCTGTCTGCCATCTCCTTCCTGCCATGTTTCGTCTGAAGTCTGAGCACCAGTGGGGAGGAAGCTTTGTGGGAGACTCTGTTGCAGAGGGCAGGTGCCCGGCCGATGTTGCAGGCAGAGTAGCACCACTGAGAGACTGCATAGGCCTGCCAGGCTGGCTTATGCCTGGACAGTTGGAAGGGGGCCTCGAGAGGCACATCTAGCAAACATAGGTTTCTACAAGGTTTTTATCAGCCTTGAGATAAATACACTAAAGACATGCAGAACATTGGTACAGCTCAGAAATATAATCCATTACTGTCCTTCGCCTTTGATAATTAATTCCAGCATCAGTGATCTGAGAGTTACTGATAGTCATTTTTTAATCATCTCATAAAAAGATAATTTTCTCGGCATAGGATGATGTTTCAAATTTAGTCTATAATCTAATTAATTGGCTCAAATTAGCTGCAGGGAGCCATCGCCTTGACTCTGTGCAGTCCTGGGCTGTGAATTATAAATTGGTTCTGCTGCTGGCCTCTCAAATGTGTCCTTTATGAAGTGTCATTAGGTTCGAAAATGAAGTTTGGTTGGGATGGAGCTGTCTCTACTTTGAAAATGACTGGCTTGTGTTAGCTTTGCTTGTATTTTTATTTGCCTAATTGGTGGCCACGAACTGCTGGGCTCCTTGGAGCAAACGCCATCCCCAGGGCTCTTTGACAGAGGTCTCAGCAGCGCTCAGCCTTGCCCTGAGAGATTCTGGTCCCTTTTCCTGTGCCTGGCAGGGTTGGGCTCCTGGTGGGACAGGTGCTGGTGTGGAAAACGCCACCTCAGGACCCCAGGCCTTTCTGGGGGCTTCTCCTCAGTAAGGCCAGCCCTTGGGGCAAGAGGGCCGACAGCCTCCACCCGCCCCCAGTTTCCGTCCTGGAGGCGCTCACAGACTTCTTTCTCATGGAGCTCTGTTCTCTCTTCTGCCCCACACAACACAGCCATCTCCCCACAGTCAGGGCTGGGTGCTCAGCCCAGATCTGGGAGCTGCCTGCCCCACTGGAGCTGGGTGCTTACTTCTGCAGATTGTCAGGGGTGCTCACGTCCTCATCGTTTAGACCATCCTTGTCCAGCAGGGTACCTAGGAATGAGGGAGAGAGTGGTCACTGCAGGTAGGGCCCAGTCAGCCTCGAGGAGGGCCACCTCCCTGGGGCAGGCGGGGCAGGAGAGGGTGTCTGCTGGCCTGGGTGTCCCAACCCAACTGCTGGGTGTCCCCAGCAGTTAGGCCTTGGGGACAGGTCTTGGCAGTCTCTCTGGGAAGCCTGTGGGGATCCCAGCCTTAGTGCAGTGCCAGGTCTTAGCATGTGAGCTTGAAACTTGGCAGTGACCCTCCCTCGCCCTGGTTCCCCTCCTGCTGCCCCGTCTCCCGCCCCAGCTCACCAATTGCCCATGGCTTCTCCTCCCCTGGCCCCAGGCGGCAGGGGTCCTTGTAGCGTGTAAACAGGGAGTGCTGCTGCTCCAGCTTGTCATCTGTGCAGGGAGGGAGGGAGGGAATGCTGTGGGTCTCAAGGTGTCTGGCATTTCCTGGAGGGCCAGCTCCCTCTGGTCCTTGTCCAGACACCACCAGGTTCCTGCTCATCAGGTCTCCCTTTGTCTGTGGTTCATCTGTCCCTGGTTCTCTGTGTCCTTGAGAAGCCCCCTCACTAGTGTTCAGCTTTCCTTTGATCTGAGGACAGGAGTCACTGTCCTTCTTGGGGTTCAGGGGACAGAAATCTTGAGGTCTTCCCAGATCCTATGGCAGACCCTGTCGGGGGCTGGCTGATGCTGCCCCAGCCAGGACTCCTGCCCTTCACAGACCTGGGTGTCTAGGCTGAGTGAGGGCTGACCCCAGGCTCAGAGAAGGAGGTGACCTGCCCTGGGTTCTAGTTTGTCTTGCCAACTCAGGAAGCCAAAAGGGCATTTCTGAGACCCCAGGGAGGAGGACAGGGCACTGAGTGGGGCCTGACAGGGTAGAACCCCTCCCAACAGCCTCTCCCTGTATTGCTGGGTCCCCACCCCGACTCCGGAAGGTCCTGAGAGCACCCAGTGTTGGGAGCTGGCATCAGTCATGTGTCAATGAGGGGACCACAGGGCTGCAGTGGAGGAGCCGTGTTCCATGGGGGGCACTTACCCTTGAGCTGCCACGGTTTTCAAGGGAAGCCTCCCCAGTCACAGACAGCTGCCGCCAGGTGAGGACATCACCCTGTGCTCCAGCTGGGACCTTCGGGTTTCCTGCCTTCTCTGAGGACTAGGGCCCAAGCTCTCAGACCCTGTGCCGCCCACCCATCCTCAGTTTTTCCTGGGGCTGTGGCCAGAGCGGAAGGAGCCCGGGAGCCATGGGCCGGGGGTTTTCCCTCGAGCCCAGCTCTTCAGGGCAAGGGAGTCTCAGGGCTGCCCAAACTCCCGGGAGGTCCTGGAATGAGCACGGGCATCTGATTCACACAGATCAGTTATTTAAATTAGTTATTTGAAACTTCACCCATGATGAACTTTTAGCCTTTTAGCCTAATGGTTTAAGGCATGATTTGCAGGGTTCAAATCCCAGTTTACCACTTATGGCTGTATGACCTTGGGTTACTTACTCCACCTTTCTGGGTCTTCCTCTTCCCTACCATGTGGATAAATACAGTGCCCACTCTCAGGGTCATAAGACTTAAATGACACTGTTGGCCCATGAACGACCATTAGAATTGTGCCTGGTACAAAGCAGCAGCTAAATAAAGACTTGGTAAGTGGTATTATCTGACTTGCCCTTACTCTCAGAGGCTCCAAGCCTTCCCTGTCAGAGGTTCATTTTTAGGGCATCTTTTTGTTTCCAGCAAGGAGGTCTCTAAGCTTTCTAGGCAGAGCGTGGGCGCTTCTCATTCTGGAATTTCTAGGGGGCAAAGAAATCATAGTCTGCTGATATCCCACCCACGTGCTCACAAGAAGCAGGAAGTTCTCCGAGCTGCCTAACTTGTCTTGCCAGCTGTGACTGAAGTCTCCCTCTCTCCCCCGGTAGCCAACCTGCACAGGCAGGAGCCCTGCCTTACCAGAGGAGCAGTTGTCAAAATTCAAATCTCCACAGACGATGTCAAATGCCACCAGCTCCTCGGGGTTGGCTGTGCTGGACGAGGAGGTAGATTTTCGGAAATCAGCCAGCCAGTCCTGAAGCATGTCCAGCTGCCCACACCGAACGGCGCTGTCATCTGTGGGGCGGAACCACAGAAGCGTGACGGTGAAGCTGCCACTGGACCCCAGCTGGGCCCTGGCGGATCCCAGCCCACTGACGGAAGATTCCCCAGCCCCAGAAAAGCTTGGGCCGCTGGACCCTACCTTCCAGGGCGTGCAGGTGTGTGCAGGTGATGTACCCGACAATTCTTTGGTCTTGAAGTGTGCTCCCCACCTGTACCTGTGGGGTAGGAGGTGAGGTGTTGGTGACGAAGCCTGTGTTCTGAGTGCAAAGGGACACTGGCAATGCCCACTCCCCACCAGGTCAGACCCTCACAAGCCCAGCTCTGTCAGCTCCTGGCTAGACTCGGGCCCAGATAGGAACAGCACATGTCCTGCTTCTAGGAGCTTCTGGTTCAGTGCAGGAAGAAGATGTATAAAGAAATTTCAGCCTAAAGCATGCATGATGCCACCCAGCAATTCATTATAAGAGGACATCCAGAAATCATCACAGATTTCCTCGCCAAACCCCTGCCATCCCTTGGTGACCAGTGTAACAGCTCTGCAGTTCCCTGTCACACCCTAGACTTGATCACAACCCAGAGCCTGTACCTCTGAAGTCTAAGTCAGGTTCCACTGAGGACTTGGCCAAGCCACAAAGCTCATCGCCCTTTCTCTTCACTAAGAGGCGTCTGCTCTCTCTCCCCAGTCTCTGCCCCTCTGACTTCATAAGTCACATCATCTGCTTTTTTCCTGCGGTCCCTGTTAGTCCTCTGATCTAAGATAACAACTGTGGTTGTGGTTCTGTGGCACCTGTGTCATGGCCTGGCCCTGGGTACCCCACAGTCTTTATCCCAAACCCAGTCCTTCCTCCACAGCAGCCTCTTCATGCTCCACGCTCCCCAGACTTCAGTCTCTGCCTCCTGCTCACCCCCTTCACTGGAGACAGAGTATGCAGGGGGTGGAGTGGGGCTTAGGGTACCTCCCCAACTCTCTGCCCAGCCACAGGTGACCCTGTCAGGTTGTCTCCACAGATCAGTGTAATGAAGACAAGCATCTCAATTGTACATCATGGATAACTTGAAAAGGCCTAATGCAAGCCTTGTCAGGGCTGTGGATAGAGTGGTGAGGGATGACCGCCTAGCCTGCCATCTCTCCCAGGCCAAGACAGGACAGTCCCTCCTGGGCATGCTCCCTGGACAATCTCTGGGCTCCTTTCCCTAGGGACCTCTGGTTGGCTCTTTGTCCTTTTCTTCTCTGGGCTTTCCTGTAGCCTGAGCCTCAGCTCAGTTCCCCAAGTTGCTAATGAATTTTCTGTGATAACGAGACCCTGGACCCTGGGAACTCTCCAAGGAAGGTGACCGTAGAGGCCAGGTCTGTGGGTCGTGCAGCAGCAGGGTGGCATTGCAGAGCCTCTGGAGGCTTCAATCTTTCTGCTGCTGCAGTTGGGTTGGCATTATCCTCCGCCATTTGGCTTTCATGTCATTAGACACTCTTAGCTTTCTGCAGCTTCTTATCCCCTTTCCTGGATGGTTGCACATCTCTTTTCCTGGTACCTGAGGGGATGCATGTCTGATTACTTGAAAATGGGCTATAGTGTCCTGGATTTGGGGCTGTTTTTAAACTTATGTTCACCATTCACTTCTTGCCCATATTCCAGACCCAAACTTCTGTCTAATACTGCCCCTGCTGCTGGAACAGCTCTGGAAATCACATTCCACGGGTGCACCTTGTTGCAAAAACACAACAGTTTTAAAGCTACAATGCCCCCAATGCCACATGATGGCGCTCTTGCCCCTGTGTTCCTCAGGCAATTAATGCCCCTGTTCCTTCCTTAATAATACTCCTGGTGTGAGCTCTCCTGCTTAGTGCTTCAGGGACACTGTCTTGCTAGAGCCTTACAGCAACTGTGGATTATACTAAAATTATACTGCAATCGGCTAGGGTCATGAGTCTGATGGCGGAGGTTGGTTCAAGTTAGATGTTTGCTGGCCCCTCCCAGCTCCTCACCTAGCTCTGTGCTGCTCTCTGAGTTCCAAGAGACTAAGCCAGACTTTTCACTGACTGCCACTTTGATGGTCTTAGAGCTTCAGTCCCTCACTCTCTCAGCATGTAGTGTCACCTGCCTGTGCTGAGTTCTGGACAGGGACAGGGGACAGGTGAAGAGAGGTACCACTCGCACTGCTGCTGAGGAGGACCCACCCAGAGGGGACACAAGTCAAGGCCACCCTGCCTCTCAGCCCTTCCACCTGGTGTCTCAGCCCCTCACCTACTTCCCCCCTCAGTCAGCCTGTAAGCTCGCTGAGATCCACTTGATTATGTGCTGGGACTTATTGATTCCTGGCTCGAGTCCTTGGGAGCTGCAGAGGCTTGTGTTTCTCTTGCAAAAACAAACAATCACACTGAGAGGTTGTGCCTCTTAGTCCAGGTGGGCAAAGACTGTCAATAGAAAGGGACCCAGAGTCAGCCTCTGTCATACATGAGGCAAAGTCAATTCCAGTCCTTTCCTTCTCAGGCCATCACAGTAGCAGGAAAAGCACATTTTCCTCAAGGACTGGAAGTGCCATAGCGTAAACTGGAAGGGCAGGGCTGCCAAGGATGGAGCACTGGCTTCCACGTGCATCTTTCCAGCCCTGGACCCTTCCTTGGCCAGCCTGTCTCCTGAAACCCCATTCGCTTCCCTCCTCCATGCAGGGGAACAGGCCCACTGTTGCCAACAGAGATGAGCTAGGTCTGCTGTGTGCTGGACACAACTAGCTCTACTTTCAAGGTCCATCTGACGGGAGGGACAGGTGACAAGACACCTGGGGACAAGAGCTGAGGAACCCACAAAGGAAAAGCTGGCTTGTTTGGACAGCTGCTGAGGAAAGCTCTACAGAGATGGTGAGGCCAAGCCGGGGCGGGACCAAGATGAGGGGAGCCGGGTGCACGGAGGCCTTTGGGGTATGGTGCAGCTGGAGCAGAGCCTGGGTGAGGGTGGAGGGGCCCAGGGAAGGCTAAGCTTTTCTCCGAGGCAGCAGCAAGAGGGCGATAGGAGTTAGACCTGGGAGGGGAAGAGGATGGGTTGGAAGGCGGAGGACAGCGAAAAACACGGTTGGATGTAGAGGAACAGTGGCTGTGATAGTGCAGCTGGAGACGCGGGAAGTGAAATGAGGAGCCTGGATGGATTGGATGGGTTTAGGGCACAGAGAGGGGTCAAGGTGGGCCCTTCTAGCTGAGGGATGGTGGAACCTGGGAAGGGGCAGGACCAGAGAGGATGATAAGTTCTGTTCAGGAGTGAATGGGACTGTGTCCAGGGGGCAGCAAGACACAGCTGAGGGCAGAGAGCAGTGATCTGGGCTGGGATGAACCTGAGACCCCTCAGCAAGTGTGGAAATGGAGCCTGTGGAGTCATTTCTCTGTGGCAGATATGTGGGACCAGTGGTGGTGACCACTTGGGGTCACCCTGCTGTGGGGATTGCCAGCCCTCAGCTTGGGCTGGGAGCTGAGCAGAATGCAGCAGGCCCCATGCTGCCAGATCTGCCAAGCTGGGGAGAGAATTTGCAAACTGGGTTTTATGTGAAATATCTTGATTTTTAAATGTTGGCCAACATGAGAAAAATTTTAATGGTCTGGACCAAATTAAACTATCTGCAGACCAGATTTAGACCCAGGAGATGAGAGAATCTCGGCCTTTACAGGATGGGCAGGTGACCAGGAACCTGGAAGGACGGGCCAGAGCCGGGGAGGAAAGCCCACAGTGGAGGAGCTGTCTCAAGGAGACTGTGTGGTGGGCATGGTAGGTCAGGTGTTAGATCAAGGAAGGAGCGAGGAGGGGGTGCGTGGGTTGGGGGCAGGGTTGAGGGGGTCCTTGGTCTTCTAGCCATCTGTAGTACAGTAGGTGGCGGGGAGACGGTGTGCTCCCCACTTCCCCTGAGTCTGAAAACATGTCTTCTCCTTCCCCAGAAAGTCAGTCCGGCTGCGGAGATGAAAATATATCTGCGGGACAAAACATTGGTGAACATATGCCAAATGGGGAGGTTAGTTCTCCTGTAAGAGGAGAGCCCTCAATTTCAGCATCTCGAGCTGTGAATGGAGAGGCGGGGACTCCAAATGCGAGTCTGCTGAGCTACACAAGAGCCATTGAGCACCCAGTGTGGGAACCCGGGCCCTGGGGTGCAGGCCCTGGCTCCAGCAGGCTCCACGCAGATAATCAGCCTGCACCCTTACTCCCGGCGGGTACCTGGCTGGCATGCGGCACTTTTTGGGGCAGGCTGAGCACAGTCTGCGCCTGGAGCCGAGAGCCTCCCCACTCTGGGCTTCAGCATTAGCCACGCTAAGTGCCCCCACCCCCACTACATGGACTCCCTTTAAGGGGGAACTGAGAAGTCTTGAGGGAAATATGGACAGAACTCACACCCACAGCAGGTGCTGCCCCCAGGGGCAGAAAGTCCTGTTCTGTATCAGCTGGCCAAACGATGCTTCAGAAAACTCTGGAAGCACCAAGAGCGGCTTTTGGATAGAGAACAAAAAGTCGACTCTTGAGCGTGTCAGGCTCAGTAGAAGATAATGCATAATGACCAAATTACCATGGTCTAAAAACTTCTCCAATTGCATCCAAATTAGCAGAAATAATTATGATTCACTTTAATTAGTGACTATGGAAGCAAAGCCTTGGGCTGGTGGGCAGAGTGCCTGGCATGGCAGCTGCGTGACAGCTAGGAGCGAGAGGGCGTCCTGGTCAGCGAGGATGGTGGCTAAGCGAGCAGGCGTGGTAATGGGCCCGGGACCTGCAATCATTGGTTTTTATTGGTCTTCCCTCTTGTGAATGTCTGCCGTGTTACAGACAGCCAGCCTCGGCATCCTCCTCCCGCTCATCACCACCGTGCCATCGTCACCCAGCCGCCTTCACCATCAGCTGCAGGAGACGTCCCAGGCCTCGCTGCTCAGGCTCATTTCTACCCTGTGAGTAGTCTCCGTGTTGCCCTCACTTTACAGATGGTGAAATGGTGGCTCAGAGATCTGGGAAACTTGCCTATGATCACCCAGCAAGGTCTGTCTGATCCTAGAACCTTGGCTCTTGTCCCTGCATTTCTGTTTCCCTTGTCCGTGAGCTAGGGGCCTTCTGGTTTGGCTCCGTGAAAGGTTTCGTCTGCCCCCATCCCACCCAGAGAGGGAGGACCCCCAGGTTGCATCTCACCTCCCCTGTGGCTCCGGGACAGGCCAGTGTGGGCCCTCAGGTGGGGCCCAGGCTTCCTACCTTGAGAAACAGCGCTCCCTTAGAAGCCAGGCTGTCGGTGCCCTTCCCGTTGGTGTAACAGTGATAGGCCACATCCATGATGGGGTAGCGGCTGGCAAAGAAGAGGCCGCTGTTGAGACACTTGAAGCTGCAGCGGCCTTGGCAGCAGCAGCAACAGCTTTGGCAGCCGTAGCAGCCTTGGCAGCCGTAGACCCCGACATCGTACAGGATGTACTCGAAGTAGCCGTGCAGCTGGTCTTTCAACTTGGTGGCCGCCCGCTTGTCGAACACCTCCTGCAGACACAGGAAGTCCAGGTTGGCAGGGAAGAAAGCTGAGATCTCATGGTCAAAGGCCTCATCTGGGTGCCGCCTCTTGCGTGCCGCTGCCTTCTTCACCACCGAGGCCTTGTGCGGGGCCTTGCTGTAGGTGGCGCCTGGGTCCCCACTGCTGCCATCCAACCCAGCTTTCGCCTTCACCAGGGACTCCCTGGAGGCAGAGGGGCTGCCCAGGCTCCCTGAGTCCCCATCCCGCTGACTGTGGTTGGGTGTCTGGCCCCGTGGGCCCCCGCCAGCCCCATTCCTGGCCTGGCCCCCAGTGGCAGGGTCGTCAGCTTCAGGGAGCCGGCCCCCCTCATCGCCACTGATGCGCACGATGCAGGCATGCTCAAGGCTACTGCAGTCAGCTGGGTCACTGGAGGCTGGGCCATTGGCTGCCTCATCACTGGGGTGACGCCCACCATTGCCCTTGTATTCCACAGAGGCCGTCCTCTTAATGCTGCCAGGGATGGCCCGGGCCATGCCATCGCTGCCCTGTGGTGACACCAGGCTGCTGAAGCTGGCTGCGCTGATGGAGGTATTGGTGGGCGAATCGATGTAGATTTTGATCTGGGGCCGACTGGCCCCATTGCGGATTCTCTGCCCAATCTCTTTGGCCCGTGCTTGGGTGTTAAAAACATTGTTGAGCCTGGCCAGTGAGTCGGGGAGGAGGCAGACGTTGGCAGTGGCAAAGCAGAAGCTTTTGCCAGGACCTGTACCCTTCCATTCACTCAGCAGGGCTGCCCCGCCAGCTGGGCCCTTGTCCTCCAGCCGGGAGTAGACGTACGGCCTGCGGGCAGACTGCAGGGGGAACCAGAGGAGGAACCCGAGAAACGCGAAGGGCAGTGAGGTGACCAGGAAGCCCAGGTAGATGGGCGTGAAGAGCACGATGCAGAGCAGCTGGTATTTCTGGCAGGGGTCAGGGATGAACAAGGCCAAGAGCCGGTCCAGCAGCCAGTAGCATGGGAAGATGAGGGCCCAGGACACAGTGTGCAGGGCGGACAGACAGCTACTGGGAAAGGGGGTTGTGTACAAAACCATCGCAGCTCACGGGGCGCCGCAGCCGGCCCTACTACATGGTGTCCGTGGCAGCCCGGGCACTTTCCTGGGTGGGGCGGTTGAGTGGGGGGCAGCTGGCGGAGGGGTCACCTCCTGGTGAGATGCGACTCTGGATGGTCAGTGGTGAGTGTTGGCCAGCCAGTCATGGTTCACCGCAGTGGGCCATGCTGGGCCACCGAGGCCTGCAGAAGAACCTGCAAGAGAGAAGGTAAGGGGGCTTTTATTCATCTTTAGAGGAGCAGATTGGATGCTGGGGCTGTTGTCCCTGTTCACTCTGTCCCTGCTTCCTAGCACACTCTGTTAGCCTGTGTGTGTTTGGTTCTCTTAGAGTAAGCAGCTTGGTGCCGTGACTGCTTGTAGCTGACCATCTTGATCTTGTAACCTAATTGCTTGAAATCTGGCCCAGGATTTCAGAAGAGCACAGATTTGTGGGTGCTGAGGAGGCAGGCTGGGGATCCTTGAAAATGCCTGGGTCTGACACTGGCCTGGAGCAGCTGGAAGCCCATCAGGAGCCCGGGGTGAGCCTGAGAGGAGCCGCAGACACAGCCGCCTCCCTATCACTGAGTGCCCACTAGGCCAGAATGGAGAGGGAACAAACCACATAAGAAAGGGGCCAGAGAGACCTGGGGTGGAAGGCAGTGTGGGTGTCAGGACCCTTGAGATGAAGGCCCCCCACAACCAGGCTCTCACTGTACCCCAGCCTGTAGCATCAGACCACCTCTGCAGTTCCACCTCCGCTGATCCCTGGCAAAAATCACCTATTGATCTAGGCACAGCCTGGGCCTCAACTTCCAGAATGATCAGTTACCCAATTACAGGGGAATTTGATGGTCCCTGAGACTTTGGGAGAAGCTCTCTGGGGCTTGGAAGGTCTGGCCCAAGCTTCTCACCTAAGCCCTGAAGATGCAGTGCCAGGGCCCTGCCAAGGCCTGCAGTTGCTGGAGTGAGTCCGCCCTGGTCCCTGACTCAGAATAGGCCCCAAGGCCCCACCCAGGAGAGGCCTCTAGGTGCATTTATTGTAGACTCTATAAAGACAAGAGTCTAGAGTGCTTGCCCAGCCCCCAGGACCCACAGTGATCATGCTACGGCGAAGCTTTTGGGAGCATGATCCGGAGTTTTCATGACCAGATCAGCTAAGGGAGTCATTTCCTGCTCAGTCTCGCAGACCCAGGCCAGCTTCTGCCCTGGTACCATGGGGTGGGGTGTGCGTGTCTGTGTCCATGTTGCCATCTGTCTTGGTCCCACACCCTCCCTTCTTCCTGCCTCCCTGGTCACCTCAGCAGGGACCTGGGTGTCATCTGGACTCTCCCCTCCCTCGGTCCCCATGTCCCATCAGTCCTTCCTACCCACCAAAGCCCCCCTGGAGCTTCAGGCTGGTCCAGGATGGCATCTTGCTTTACCCACTTCACCTCCTGTCAGGCCATCCTCCACACAGTGGCTGAAGGGACTCTCTGTCTCATCTGTGTCACAGACACCTCAACCCTGCCAGCCCTGCCTGTGCCTGCAGCCCCATCTCCCACTCGCTGGGCTGTGGTTTCCTGTCCATGCCCTGCTGTTTTCCACTCTCTGCCCCTCACCTAGCTCAACCCTTTTCTTCTAGGATTTAGCTTAGAAATCACTTTTCCAGAGAGGCCGTTTTGCACTACCCACTCCCTTGCCAGGTGGCTTAGGTGTCTCCACTGGGAGTTCCTGTCCCTCTTGTGTGTGGCCTGGTCTCTGCAGTTCTAGATCATAAAAGCTTATGGGATGAGGCTACCTCCCCAGCTGGTTTGGGGCTTCTTGAAAGAAGAGGCTGCACCAGCAGCAGCTCAGGAAATGGGGGAGTCAGTGGAGGTTGGTCTGTGCTGCCTTCAGGCCAACGGTGTAAGAAGGGGGAGTTTCTGTGACACACGTCAGTCACCTAAGCACACTCCGTGGCCATCCTGTCCAGGGCTGATGTGGTGTGGGAGGAGGACTCATCCCCAAACCAGAGCTTAATGTCTAAAGATGAACCTAAGCCGGTGGCTGTGTCTGGTTCTGGAGAATGTGTTTCATAAAGGTTTTACTTTCTTCAGGGGAAATCACCTTGAGGCAAACACCGGAAGGTTATAGTTCCGAGGAGCAGATGAGTCCGCTCAGACCACAGCCCTCAGACCAAGAGCCCAGGGAAACGGCCCCTTTGCAGATAGCTCTGCTCTGGCCACCATTAAATCTGGTAAGTACATGACCTCTGTCCGAGAGCAGTGGTGGTGGCTCTGCCTAGGGTTCTAATCTGCTTGGGGCAGGGCCCCTCACTCAGGTGTGAACAATGAGGCTCACTGTCAAGGACCTGGTGAGGCCAGAGGGCCACCATAGTGTCCCTTCCCCCAACATCCTTCCCTGGAGTCCTAGACCCAGTCAGTGACCATCACTATCTCTGCCATACCCAGCCCAAGTCCTGGGTAGGGGGTGTCTGAACCTTGACCTTGGGGTCAGCTGCTTCAGGAGCCCTGTGAAATCAGGCCAGACTATTGGCCTGGAGCCCCAAGATTATTTTATGACAGTGGCTAAAATAGGATGACTTATTGCAAGCCTGCTGACCTCTGTGCGCACGAGCTTGTTTAATCCTACAGCAGAGCTATGTCACCTTGGTGGCTCAGTGCTCGTGGCTGAGTGCTTAGAAAGGCTGGTGGCTGTCCAGAGTCCTCCCATGCCTACCATCTGATGTACTCATTTGTTCTTTTTTGAAAATCCCAACAATTTCATTTGAGCTTAATCTGGAGTGGGGGCGACAGCCCACTTGCTCTCCCACACGGGCTAATGGATTTGGCTGCCGTGGCACACAGTGTGTACACACTTGGGCACATGTCTTGGCATGGAGCCTGCTGGCTTCAGACTGGCTGGAGTAAGAATAACAGGAAAGGACACGGCTGCCCGGACCAACTGGGCCCAGAGGAGGAGCCTGCAGGTCCAGTCCCTGTGTGTGGGGTGAGCGAGACGCCCGGGGTAGGGGTCCAGGCCAGATTCCTGGAGACACTTGGACATTACCCCAATATCATGGAGCAGGCCCCTCCCAAGTCTCCCTCAGCTCCTCCTCCTTCTTTGTGGCCTGAGGTCACCAGCCCAGCCCAGCTAACACCATCTTCACTTGAGCGCCTGACCCACCCACCCTAGCACTGTCCTCCTGTCCTCACTCATGGGCCACAAACCCGCAGTCTGCACAGTGGTCAGAAGGAGCTTCCTAAACAGTCTGATTATATGTCCCCTTTGGCTGTCCCATTGTCTTGGGGGACAAAGGCCAGTCTCCCAGTCTCTGTCTAGGGGCCCTTTGTGTTCCTTACCCAGCCCCCACTGGGCCCCTCTGGCAGGAAGGGCCCCCAGCACCTCAGGCACGTGCTGCTGTCCGACCTCCAGGCCTTTGCACCTGTGGGGCACTCTGCCTGAAAGCCCTTTCCCACCTCGTCTCTTCCTTACCTGCCAGGGCCCAGCCGAGTTGCCATCCACTAAGAATGCTTGTGACCCCCGCAAGCCCTCTCCACACTGTACTGTCATCCTGCCAGAAGCCGAAGCTGTTTCGTATCTGGGGCCCACAACTGGGCTGGGACTCCATTAGTCCCAGACCGTGGGCCCCATGAGTTTGTGGAGGGAAAGAACAAGTGAAGAAATGACTGATGAGAATAGAGGCCCTGCTGCCTCAAGGGTGAGTCTGCGAAGGTGGTGCGGGTGGGCTTATCGGCCCTGAGGGGCACTGTCACATTGTGTCAGGGCTCAGGCTTGGCTGAGCCGTGGTTATGAGGACAGTTCTGAAGAAAGAATGTGGGAGGGGAGGGTCTGCTCTGTCCACACTAGGCTGCCCTCCAAGCACAGCTGGCCCGTGCTCCTCGGGATGCCGGAGCTCCCTGTGCATCACAGTGAACGTGCTTTGCTTCGTGAAAGTCTTCCTGAGAGAAAGTCTCTAATTGTCTGTTCTCCTGCATGGCTTGTCCCCAACCCTGGTCGATTAGGGTTGAAATCTGCTGTTACTTGGGACAGCACTGGAGGGGGGTCTCCCTACTCAGCTGCACTCTGTCCTCCTCACTTCTGCTGTGGCCCCAGAAACCCTTCTGGTCACGTTCTCTCCCCAGCCCTACCTGCAGCGGTGGTGAGTGGCCAGGCCCGATTTTTCTGCCTCCCCTGCTCTGGTCATAGAAATGATTTTGGTCCCCATTCAGGGGGCTAACAGGGAGCGGTAGCTACCACAGTGGTCCTCCAAGATGTGGCAGATCCAAGTGTACCAGCCCTTCCTGCCTACCATCCTAGCCCTTCTCTGCTGCCCTGGATTCCACTGCCCAGAGCCCCTCCCTGGCCCCTTTCAGCAGTGCCGTGGCCAGGAGCCTCCAGGTACTGCTCACCTGCCCGGCTTCTGCCTGCAGTCCCTACGTCTGCGTACAGGAGCTGCTGATGCAGTTGACACAAAAGGGATTGCCACCAATGGGGCTGGTTTCTAAAGCTCTGTGGTTAATTATTTTGTCTCAGTGAAATGAAGGGAGGGTAAACAAACAACAACACATTAATTAGTCTGATGCACACTTTTCCCATGAAAGAGGAGAGCGAGAGTTAAACACTGGAGGCTGGCAACTTCTCAGTGACTCCCAGAGTCCTCGCAGGGGTGGCAGGGCAGGATGCGGGCTCATAGGTGCCTAGCCTGCGCCCCGTCTGGGCCCTTTCTCTTTCCTGCACCCCTTGGTCAGGTGGGACATTGTGGGAGGCCCAGTCCAGGCTCTGCCTCCAGCGAGGAACACCTTCCTCACCTTTGTGCCCTGGGCCTGGCACCTTGGCTGGGCAAAGTCCACCATGGGTATCCAGTGGAGCTGACAGGTCCCTCGAAGGCCATGCGTGCTGAGCTGTCACCACTGACCCGCCCCCCGGGGTTGCTCTTTTGGGTTCCTTTTTGAAGGCAACAGTGACCCCTTGGTTTATCCCTTATGAATCCTGGTGTGTGGCTTCCAGGGTTGCTCGGGGTGCCCTCGGCCCCTACACCATGGTCACCAGAGCTGGTCTGGAGTCCCAGATGCCCTCCGGTCCTCATGGTCATTCCCGAGCCCTGGGGTCAGTGTGGGGGGCTACACAGTGCCCCCAAGGGAGGGCAACTTCTCTGTCCTAGAAGTGGAGACCCCAGCCTTGCCCCCACACCCCTGCTACATTACTGCACACTCGGCTTGCGCTTGGGGTTCAGGCTGACCTGGATGAAACTCTGGCATTAGAATCAGGCTCATTGAGCCTCTCTTGTCATTTATGATACAATGGTGTGGGTTATCATGAGGTTAAAGGGGGCCGGGCCACTAACATGGCTGGCTTTTTCCTTCCCTACCTGCCCCTTCCTTGTAGGACCTCCGTGACCTCTCTTACTCTGAGGTTGGCCCCTGTATGCCCTGTTTGCTCTCCCAGCCTGTGGATTTAGTGGAATTTGAAGGCGGGACAAGCTGATCTGTGCACTGTTCTGGGGG
>NW_006434825.1:12185345-12213485 GCF_000325575.1 Pteropus alecto
AGAGATACTGTCCACTCTGTTTAGATTAGAGACCCTGACCTTCATTAACTTGTTCCTCTCCCTGCAGCAAGGACTGACTGGGTCTGACTGTGACAAGGAGACTGGGCCGTGGAGCCAGGACAGACAAAGGGAGCAGAGAGGGCCATGGTTTGCGGGTTGACCCAGGTAGGAAGTGTACTTGCCCAGGGAGCTTTGGAAGCCCAGATGACCCTCAGTCTCGACAGGAGAGAAAGTGCTTGGTCAGGTCCTGGGCAGGACCCAGGAGGCCACTGGCCCTGCCACTCCTGGGCTGGGACGGGGCATTGACAGCAAGCAGCTCCACGCAGCAGTTGCTCCTCCAGGTTACTGACGACCTTCAGTGACTCGTCAACACTGAGACACCTGATTGCTAACCTGTGGCCTGCAGCTACCACAGCATGGGAAGAGGGCACTTGGACTGCTCAGGGACCTAAATCAAAGCCCTCCCCCGCCACACACACACTGTCCTGAGGGCTCCGGGGCTGGCTGACCTGTCATCGCCTGGGGAGGGCATCCTCGGGAATGGAGCCTGGCTAGGCCTGGCCGGGCCTGGCCCTGTTTGGGTGTTAAAGGGATGGGGTGGGTGCCCAACAGCTTTCATGGGCAAGCCGCGGTGGACAAGACCTCTGTTACTGTATGCCAAATAACACTGGTACCATTCCGTTTGCCATCTCCCTGGGAAATGGGCCCAGCATGTATGTTGGTACATAAGACCTGCTGTACAGAGGCTCAAAGGGTCCTAGGTGGTGCTGACTTTGAATCTGAATTTCTCCTACAGTGAGAAGGTGAGTCAGACCAGTCCTGCTGGCTGAAGCAACCCACTGAGGAAGGCTGCACCATTTTTTGGGATCTCTAAGCCTTGGGGGAACTTCTGGGAAGTTGATGAGGGTCAGGCTTTGCCCTCTGTGAGGCTAGGATAGGATCTGTTCCTCCTTCATAGCTTTTTCATCTGGTCCTCATGCCTCTAAGCCTTCTATCCAGCAGCAGGGCTGGGAGTCCTGGAGCAGAGGATACCTCTTCACATCGTCTTTGTGTCCACAGGCTCATGTCTAGCCGGAGCTGGGCCAAGCCCCAGGTTTCCGCAGGAAAGTCCGAGAGGATTGCTCCAATCCAATTACTGGAATGTGCTCACATCCGCCAGCAGACCCGAGATTGGGCTGGCCCATTTCTGCCTGGATGACTGCCAGGGAAGGGTTGGCATGGCAACGTGATCTCTGAGCTGCTGAAACTTAGAGTCAGCTCGTAGCTGGGAGGACAGAAAGCAGAACTGAAGGGGATGCCTTTCTGAGTGATGCGGGTCAGACAAATCTCGACTAATCCCTGAAAGCCACATCCAGAGACAGAACTGGGGCCTGGGGTCTGGCATGAACATGTGTGCCGTAGTAGTGACTCCCAGCAGTACAGCTGTGCCAGGTAAACGCCTAGTCACCCTTCTAGATCCAAAGCACCTGCTTCCCCTTCCTTGAAACCCTCTCCAGCCTCCCTACCCCTCCTATGCCCTCCCTGCCCTGCACAGCCCCCAGCTGTCCCTCTAATCAGGTACGTGTATGTTTGCACATCAGGTCACCCTCTCCCCACCAACCCAGGAGCTCTTTGTGGGTCTCAGGCACCAACACGGGCCTAAGTCCTAGCCTGTTTTACCCTTCTGGTTATGGCAGGCCCACTTTTGTCTACTCTGTTCCCATCCACAGGGAGGGCAGTGAGCCACACCAGGCCAATCAGCCCCACAGTCCCCTGACCCCATGCTGTCCCTAGAACTCTAACTGGACCCCTCAACAAAGAGGCCTGCCTACCTTTTATCTGAGATGGAAGCACTAAGAGCCTGAAGCTTCTGGGGCCTTCCTTGAGAGTGAATTCAATTCAGAGGAAAACACCTTAGGGCCAGAAGGAGAGGCCAAGTCATGATTATATCTTTGAGCTCCAATTTCCCTGTGCCTGAAGCCAATACAACCCCTAGACTTTCTTGTTAATGAGTCAGCAAATTACCCTTTTCTTTGCTCTAGTCACTTGCCACCAAAGGGATCCTGTCTATACCAGCTACATGATCTTTCTAAAACTCAATTCCTGTCCTATAAAAACCTCCTCTTGCACTCCCTGGCCTGCCCACTGGGCAAAAGGGTTTCTCCTCCTTGAGTCCTCGAAGGCCCTTCAAGACCTGGTGCCTATGGTTTGTGCCCAATGAGCATCCCTTAGGAGACAGCAGTGCAGATGTTACAAACACAAACTCTGGTGTCACACATGCCGGGTTCAGATCCCCCTGCTGCATATTGGATAAGCTGCATAACTGACTTTCTAGGCCATAGTTTCCTCATCTTTTAAGCATGCATAATAGCACTATCTCAGGGTAGTTGGAGATGATGCATGGGTAGCACTTAACATAGTGCCTGCCACATCTCTAGCAATATTTTTATTACTTTTACTGATATTTTCTTGCTGCAGAGGCCCTCAAGGTACAGCTAGAGCCTTCAAAGTTTTCTCCTCATGTGGCTGACTGGTTGACAAAGATGATACCCTGCTATCCCAGTTAGGGGTGAGAATGGTGCAGGGGATGTTGGGGCCTCCATCTCTCGTAGAACTGTCTGTTGTGGACTGTTTGTGCAAGCCCAAGTGACAGGCTTCTGCAGAAGCCAGGTGCAGGCAAAGGGGCCATAAAATTTTCAAAGAAACTTTCCACGGGAGCTATTAATGTATCATGTGGTTTCTGAGAATAGGAACAGGCTGCGAGCAGCTCTGTGGCACTCCTTCAATCAGCCAGCCTCGGCATTTCCATGTCAGAACTCAGAGAGCCCAGATTAAGCTGATTCTTGCGTGACTGGAAAGCAAATTTCAAGCCAGGTTGGAGGTATATGTTCCAGGGGTTCCTGAACCAACCTAATGTTTAAAATAGCAGCACCCCTCAGTTCATGACCTTGTGTTGCAGTCACATGAGGCAGTTGTCCCGGAGAGTGTGGGCTTCATCACAGGAGGGGGCTGAGTTTGAAATCTGACCACCCTATTCTCTACTGCCTGTCATTCCAGAATCATTTATTGCTGACTAAAAAGGGGGCCGTTAAGGAGAAGGCTGGGTGGTGGCTGGCACCTAAATCCACAGCTGAGCCATCTGGAGCAGCATCTCTCATCCCCATGGACCCTTGTATTATACTCAAGAACCTGCCTGCAGCCACATTCGTCTGCTTTGAGTCTGCAGGAAGCTGAAGCCCCCAGGGCTCCCATCAGCCCTCAGGGAGGCTGAGCCCCGGGTGGGAGGTGGGAGGAGGGAGGAGGCCGATTTCCCTCAGGATGAAAATCAGGCCTGAGGTAACTGTTCACAGTGTCTTCTGCATATGGGCACTGCAAGGGCAGCTCTAGGGCAGGATTGGAGCAGGCAGTCGTGACTGCGGGAAAGGAGGCCTCAATTTCCTTAAGTGAGGCCGAAATCAGGAGGCCACATGCCAACAGCTGAGCATCTAGATGGGTACAGGCCTCTTCAAATGCTCTGAGCCTGCCCAGGTGCTAAGATCTGTGCCTGAGGCTGGCCTCACAAATAGTCATAAGCAGGAGATCCTGGAATTCCCCAGCAGGTCATGTTGAGACTGGACATCACTTGTAAAATTCTTAATTTTTTAGCAGGAAATGAAACGAGACATCTCTTGCACAGTTCTTATCTTTTTAGTAAACCTAGTTACCTTTTTTTCCTTTCTTAGGGAAAAAGGCCCTCTTCCTCAAATCCTGATAATTGTCTCAAACTGGTGACTCAGATCCTCTGGCTATTGATAAGAGTCATCAGCCCATTGTTAGCAGAAATGGTGTTAAGTCAGACAGGGCCCTTGGAGTCTGAGAAGGGAGGGAACTTTAGGCCTACGGTCTTTTTTTACTCTTTAAGAAATATATCAACCAAGCCTGTTTCCCTTTTACTCAATAGACAAATCAATAATAGAAATTAATAGTTATATGATTTAAATAACAAGTTTGTATCTTCTTTTCCTTGTGTAGGGACTGAGGCTGCACTTCAGCGGGAAACTCAAGATGTCTCCCTTGAGGCGGAGGGGGGAAGAGGTCCAAAAATATGGAAGAAGAGACGTCTCATCCCTCAACATCCATACTAATAGTAAGGGGGTTCATGGCTCTTAGAAAAGAGGTAGGCAGGAAAGTTAGGGGGTTTCCGGTCTGCCTGCAAAGATACTGAGGTCATCCTATCCTAGAAGGGCTCTGCCCTAATCCACCCACAATTAAGCAAGCCAGTAGGCATTTTTTTTAACTCACAAAGAAAGAAACCAGTAGGCAGAGAATTAGGTTCCAATTTAAGCCAGTCACTTGCACCTGCGCAATGAAGACCCCAACGACCTTCAATTCACCTGAGCCTCATTATGCCATCCTTATAATATATATGATGCATATGCTTGGAAGTTCATTAACATCATTATAACAGACTGAATTCTGAGAACAAACATGCTCAGAACGCAAAATGGAGTATCGCTGAGTATTGTCAATCTTAGTTGTCAATCAAGGAAGCCCACCCCTCTAAGAAAAGTAACCACCCACAGCAAAAAGGGATAAAAACCCCGAAGGCTTTGTTACCAGGCCTTTTGAGCCACACTTCTCTTGCTCAGGCCCGCTTCCACGTCTGGAAGTCTGCTTTCCCTTCTAGTAAAACTTTTATTTTCTACTTATTTCGGTGTCTTGCTCAATTCTTTGTTAGAGATACCAAGAACCTGGACAACGCACCGGGAGAGGATCCCCACTCTACGATGACAAGTCACCTCCCTCAGGTGAGCTCTGTGATATCTGCCGCATGACTGAGCACCAGCCCCCGCAAGCTCCCAGCTGGCCAGTGCCACTTCCACTCTCAGGAGAGACCCTCCTCGGGCGGACATCAGGAGGAATCTTGCTTCTCTCAGGCTCTACTGTTGAGGCTTCTGTCCCGGCAAAATCCCTGCTTCCCTGACACGAGGGCTGATGTTAATGGTTCGTGAGCTGAACAAGGCTTGGAACATACTTTGCTTAAGAAGAAATGACAACATACTTTCTGTGGGAGTAGAACTTTAAATACAAGTCTACACAAATGGTAGGATTGATGTAGACCCAGTGTTCAGCTGCATTTCAAGTACAGCATTTTCTCCTGGAATGGATTGGCGGATTGAGTGGTATGTAGGCATTTCAAGGCACCAGAGAGCACAGATGAAGCCAACAAACCTTCCTAAAACAGAACAGACCTGCTAAAATACTTCTGAAGGGAACCATTTCACATTCAGCCTGAAGTCTTCTATCCAAAGAACATTTAACAAACTGAGTCCTAGAGGAGAATTTATGCAGATTAAAAAGCAAATCAGTGCAAATGAGTAAATAAAATCAGGCATCAGCATCTCACCAACCCTCCCAGCAGCCCTGGGCAGCTGGGCCTGAGGGCTGGATTTCTGGACCGAGGCTGGAACTTAGTCACCACAGAGGGCTGAGGCCCTTGTTCTGGGACCTTTCAGAGATCTTGGACCCTGGGCCACTGCTGTACACAGGTCTCTCTGCACAAGTACCACAGGAGCCCTTGGCTCTGAGAGAACCAACCAGAAGACACCCTCTCCCTGAGAGAGGATGTCCCAGCTCAGGCTGAACCGTGGGCTGCTTGCTTGGGGAAACCTGTGACCTGCCTGCGGGGCTGTCCAGGGTCCGCTCTAGAATGTGTAACTGGGAGGGGATTGGGGGCTGCTGGAGTCTGCTGCCCAGGGGGGTGAGACGTAAGACTGTGAATTAGTCATTGTTCACAGCAAAGACCAGTGGGGCAGAGATCACAGGGGAGGAGGGGTCTATGGCCCTCTATGTTCCCTCTAATCGCTGCCACCAAACCTGCCTTCCAAGGGTCTTCTTGGCTCTGGGTTCCAACTCATACCTGTCCCTCTGGTAGTGTAGCTCTGACTACAACTGCTCTTGGCTGTTGAATCCTACACCTCTGAAAAGGGTGGCAAGAACTCTTGGCTCTGGTCATGGAGGCTGTGTGTCCCCAAATTGCTGGTATAGACATGCTAGTGGGGACAGGGACACAGCTTCATTCAGGACTGACTAACTTAAAAAGATAAGCACACTTTGCTTTTGTAAAGATCCTGGTAGACTTTCCCCTTTTTGTTTGTCTCTGCCTCCAAGCCTCACAGGACTCTTTCCTTACTTTCTCTGGTCCGTAGAGCGGCTAGAGCCTGCTTTCCAGGCAGGAGGCAGGATTGCACTTCCTGGTCCCCTTGTGGGTGGGTGGATCACGTGACTAGTTCTGACCAGTAAGCTGTGAGTGACTGTGATATGTGTTACTGCTGGGCCAGAGTACTTAACAGCAGGTGTGAGACTTTCCAGAGGTCTTTGGTCCCCAGGGCGAGGAGACATGAGCAGGCAGGACCCCAGCTAACCCACATGTAATTGGAATGAGAAGAAAACCTTAGATTATAAGCCATGGCATAACCTGCCCAACAGAGGAAGGCTTCTGATTTGGCATTTAATCAGCCCATTTACCAAGAATAAGTCTTATTGATTGATAGCTCTTGGATTCCCAGGAATATAGACAGAACTACCCTCCAGACCTGACTCTCTTCAAGAAAGATTGTCATTGTAAATGGTAATAATGATGTTCCTCTACCCTGAGTCCAGACCAGGTGTGAGGCTCACTCCTTCCTACCCCCTCGATGTGTGGGCCGCAAAGTCAGTTTCTGCTTTGTGTCCACGGTCCTCCAGACCATGAAGCATCAGGGAAGCTGAGCCTTAATCTGTCAATTTTTAGTGGAAACTATTTCTGCTCAGAAAAGAGGCCATGGCTGGTAATATAGGTAGCAAAGTAAATCTGTAGGCATGGGGAGGGAAGTCCACTGGAACCTTCTGCCAGTGATCAGTATATGTGGTTGGTCCACTGAGGTGGATTGCAGCTTGAGATGGAGCCAACAGCCTATGCCTGATGCTTGGGGGTCAGAGCCGAGAGGCCAGGCGTGGTCAGACAGTGCCAAGCTGTGCTGGTGGACAGGGCTGGCGGTGGGCAGGGGCAGGGCAGCAGCCGTTAAGCTGGTAGGCTGGAGGTGCTCAGGATACATTCCCTATGAGTCAGATGCAGCACTGACTGCTCAGGTTATGTCGCAGCAAGGGCCCAAGAATCTCTGGGGGCAGAGCCTTTGCTTTCTAGGTGTATATATTTGAGTGTGGGAGTGTCCTCCTAGAGGGTCCGGAGACAGGAAAAGTGGTAGGTGGTGGGTGGGGCCTGTAGTGAGCAAGGCATAGAGGTCAGGTGGAGCGTTAGCACTAAGAGTAGGCTCCAGAGGTGGAGTCACTCAGGAAGTCCTGCCTGCCAGGACACAATGACTGCCAGATCCCAGACTGCAGGCCAGGAGGGGGGGAAAAACTCAGCTCTGCAAAATGGGCCTGAGAAGAGGATCCGATGCATTCACTTATAGTTTATCCCTAGTTGGGTTTGTTTAACTTAAATGCTTAGAATGTCTGGTTCGCATCCCACCTGCACCAAACAGCCCCAGCTAGCCTCCAGCAATCCTTCAGCCCAGAGGCTCAGAGGCTCAGAGGCGTGAGAGCCTAGCGTGTTAGCGGGGTCTGTGCTCTGTGCCCTAGGAGGGCTGCGTGACTCTCTGGCTGGCTGAGGGGCTGAGTAGCCACCCAGCTTGAGGCTACCTGCACCATCCCATTGCTAGACAGGTGTCTTACCAGGCTTTCTGGTACAGTCTTAGAAAGAAAATTTCCAGAACAGAGGTCAGCACCAGTGAGAAAAGAGTCTGTGCAGTTTCAACCAGATTTGCTTTAAGACACAGGCTCAGCTCAGCGGGAGGCTTATGCTGCTTGAACCTCATCTGTCCCTCAGCTCTCTGCCCCTTGGTCCTGGGCCATCATCATTGTTCTCTTCCTGCTCTGTCTCCTGGGCAGTCCCAGGGCCCTGGCCTTCCTCTACGCCCTGCCTCCTCTCACCAGTCCACAGTTCTGCCTCCCTAACCCCTGTATTCATTCCCACTGCCTGCCATGCCCAGTCCAGGCCTCACTCTCACCCACATAGACACTGCAGCGGCTACCACCTGACCTCCCTGCAGCTGGCCTTCCCACCTCCTGTCCCCATGGCAGCTAGTAGGAACTTCTTAAACTACACATCAGTCCACATTGTTCCCGTGTTCTATTTCAGTGGCCCCATTTGTCACCAGGAAGATATTATCTGGCAGGGAAGGGCAGGTTAAGCCCAGCGGTGTGATGGCTCTGCTCCCCCCTACTTCTGGAGTCCCAGGGGCTCCTGATCTGCATAGTTCCCCCATGCCTTTGCAGAGGCTGTTCTCTTGTAGCCCTCATCTGTGTGAAAGGATGAGACCTCAGCAGAGAGGCTTGGGGCTTGGAAGTCACAGTGATGGTCTCTTCACCAAACCCCAGCCAGTCTCCTAGTCTATGGCCCCAGGGATAACTAGAGACCTTTGGCTTGAACAGACCATTTCTTGACAGCTGGCAGTTTCTGTGCATTTGCTGTACGTTTGCAGTCTGCACACCAGAAAGCTGACCAGCCCCTCATGCCTTTAGCTCTACCCAATTAGAAACAGGGTAAGAAACGAGGCTTGAGCAATGTTGGCAAATTTCTTTCCTCAAAACAAAAGTGGCGAGAGCTTTATGTGTGTGGCCCTACAGGTGTCTCTGAAGACCAGGGACCCATATGGCAGACCCCAGCAACCTTGGAGCTCCGGGGTAGGGAGTAAGAAGTGAGGTGCTCACCCAGCCACTTCAACCTCCAGTCCTAGGGAATGCGAGTTCTGAGTTCTAACTCTGAGGCCTGTATCCCCTTGAAGTCACTCAGTATTTTCTCCCATTATCTGACCCTAGCTGTGTTTGGGCACACAGTTGGCAGATAATAGGAACCCCTGATGACTGACTGACAAGTGTCAGCCCTGCTCCCTGCAGACCTGGAGTCCAGCTAGGGTGGCTTTGGCAAGCCAGCTCATCTGGGGCCACCAGCAGCTTGCTCAGGACCTAAAACTCATTCCCTCTCTCCTTTCCATTCTTTCTCCCTGCGAGATGGGGCCACAGCTACAAGCTGACCGTGACAAAGACACAAGGGAGACTAGAAATGAGCATCAGACAAACAGAACTAACAGATCCACTTCTTGAAGATATTGGAGCAGATGTCACAAAACGCACAGCTCCCTGAATGTGCTCTTCACACCGACAGTGCACCTATACTGTACAACTGCCCCAAGTGGGTACTGTTGGTCCCATTTACAGATGAGAAAACTGAGCTTCAAGTAAATGACAGTCCTTGAGAGGGACAGCCAGGTCACCTAATTCCAATTTCCTTTTCCTCTCTACTTTTCTCACCAAGGCTGAATGCAAATGATGGGCAAACGTTTCAAAATATATACATGAGCTCTATCCAGCACCAAGTACTCCCTACCTCCAGGATAAGTTCCTAGGGAACAGCAGCAAAGTCGCACACTATCCCCCTTATCTTGCTTGTTCTTCCCCTCAATGCCCACAAAAAAAGACCCTCACTCCGTTTTTTCCAGTCCCTGAAGGTTACATTGTCACCTACCCCTACTGAGGTCATAGTAAAGACTCTAATAATCTTCCTCCCTGTGTACCGCTGGAGTAATTCACCTCCTCTTCTGTCTTCCATCCAGTGTCCATTGCCTTGGACCTCCAAATCTCCTTACCCTCAGCCTAGTGATCTCCCTGGCAACCCTGAAAACACTGAATTTGCCAATATTTGGGAGGGAGAGGGTTCTTATAATGGTCTTGCAATCCTGGTCCTGGACCGAGGTTTCCGACTGTCAGGGGCTCACCGTGTTGCTAGTTTCTGCTTTTATTCCTGAGAATGGCCCAAGAGTTTGAATTATTTCTCTGGGATGGATTCAAGAGTAGGATTACCAGGTAAAATTTACAGCTCGTGATATAGATATTGTCGAACTGCTTTCCACCTAAGTTGCTCGAGAATGCCTGTTTCATAGCATTCTTACCAGCTCTGGGTTTTTGCATTAAAATCTTGAAAAAAATAGTTTGTTGGGTAATGATACCTGGTTCCATTTTCCAGAATATTTAAATTGTATTCCTTCATTTTTGTGAAGTGCTGCCTCAATCCTTTTCCTAGAAGTTTGTATTTTCTCCCTTGATTTGGGTGTATCAGACATACCTCCTCTGCTGGCATTGTATTCCACAGGACTAGTTCAGATAAACAGTCGGCTGAAGATTGCTTACCCCAGAGCTGTGTTATCAAACTTTTTAACCAAGCAGCAGAACCTTTTCTTAAACAATCTCACACAGCACTTCTTTATATAAAACAATAACTAGCCTATGAAGAGTGGCCTGGAGCACCACTACCCCTTCCAGAAGCCCCTCTTTTACCTGAGGGGAGTTGCTGGGTCCTTCTTTTCCTTCCGTCTGAAGAGGGGGCGTCACTGTGGAGTCAAGGACCTGAAAGGAGATAATGAATGATTCATAGAGGTGGCTGGAACTCAACCCACAGCAGAACAGCTCAGTGCAGGTGAGTGAGGTACAGTGACCCAGGGGCCCCACCCGTGCTGCCTGAGGCACTGCCGCACCCTCCGTGTCGCCAGGGAGAGGGTGAGGGCCCTTTGTCCCCACAGACTAAGTGCAGCCAGAGGGGGTGGGGGTGAAGGTTTGTGTGACAGACTCGGACTGGTGGGGGGTAGAGAGTAGGGAGGAGGGTTGATGGATGGGAAGAATGAGACCTCCACCAGGACAGCTGGACCCAGGCCAGGCTGGGGATGTTTGGGGTGGGGGTGGGTGTGCAGGGAGAGGCAAATTCAGAACTCTAGCCAGGGGGCCTGGGTTTGATCTGATAGGGGAAGCTAGAACAAGAGGAGCTCTCCCCAGGAGCTTATTGTAATCTCTGCCTCCTGAGAGACCTGAGGGTGAGGGAAAGCTGAACCCAGGCCCAGGAAGGGGAGCGGTGGCTACTGCTCTGGGGTAGGATAGAAGAAGAAGCTGCCTGGAAAAGAAGAACTAGAAGGATTTGGCTGCAGATAATAGGTGATGGGAGGTAGACAGGGCGGTGGAGGAAAGGCTCATCCAGGACACTTTGCGAACCCAGTGGGGTCTTCCGAGGCGACTATTAAGAAGGTGCTCAAGTGAGTGGAGGTCTTTGGAAACGATGCCATCGGCTTCCCGCATCTCTTGCAGACCCAGTCAGATCCCCTGCCCAAGACATTCTTGCCCCAGTTGGGGTTCTTGGGCCGAGTCCTTTTCTCTCTGGCCCCGCCCCACTTCCAGCTTGCCCTTGATCTCTGGTGCTGGCCCCGCCCCCTCATTCCTGGCCCCAGGTACTCTCTGAGCTTGCTCTCTGGCCTCAGGCACAGTCCTGGCTCTTTTGTCTTGCTTTCCCATCAGGAGTCACACCCCCCCATACACACACTTTCCAGTGGAATCCTGGGATCCTGGCCCTGCCCCCTGGACTCAGGCCCAGGAAGTTCAGTCCCAGCCCCATGCAGAGATCCTTGGCCCTCCACCATCTTAAGCCAGTTCTGCTGCCCTGGCACAAAGACCTCTTACCAACCCCACATCCTGAGCAGGTTAACTGTTTCTCCCTGTGGGCCCCACTGGACCAGCCCCCATCTTATATATACACTTTAATTTTTTTTATTATTATTATTTTTTCCAATCAGCCAAACTAAATGTTTCTGAAGAATTTGAAATTTGAGTCCCAATCTCTCTGCCCCCAAGCCAAAGATGTTTGCAGAAGGGCTGGCAAGAGTGTCTCCCCACTTGACAAACAGTTGGTGCCCTCCTGATTAGGAATCCACATAGAAAAGCTCTAGGAGACGTGGGTTCTAGTCAGCTGAATGGTCTTGGGCAAGTCATTTAACCTGTGAGTCTCAGATGCTCCCTCCTCTGTAACACACGGTCTTGAATGGCTATGACCAAGACCAAGCGAGCGTGGGTACTTGATGTTGCCAGATCAGGGTGGGGAGGAAGCCAAAGCTCCAAGGTCCTTGCTCTATAAGAAGTGACCCGTGTTCTCCCAGGGCTTTAGTTCCATGTGAGTATCTTAGCTTATCTCCTCTGAGTTAAGCACCTGACAGGCATCTCTCTCTACCCATAGCCTGGGGAGTCCAACCTGCTGAGAGGTCAGAGGGTGGCCTGATGTTCTGGTCTTCACAGGAGGCTCTCTGTCCCTTGTACCTGAGATACCTGCCAGGATGACAACCTGCATGAATCTCTGTCCTTCACCCTTTTGCTGGGCTGACCTGACCCTAGACCACAGGCTGGCAAGCATCTAGAAGTGGATACGAAAGAGGCAGGCCTTTCCGCAGCCGTCCCGGGGCCTGTGCAATTCTCAGCCCCACTGCCCTCTCTCGGAGGGAGGGAGAGATCACCCCTCATCTCTCAATGAGAAGTTCCTCAGGGAGGGGTTTTGTCCTCAGGCGGTCTCTAAACTGTCTCCCAGCTGCACAGCCTCTCACCCCTACCAAACCCTTCCGAAAAATCCCCTGTGTGTTTTCAAAATAGAATTAAATGACAGGAACTAACTATTTAGGGAAGGGTTCCTGAGAGGAAATGGAATCTCTACAACCTTGAAACTACAGGACCTTTTTTTTTTTTTCTCATAAGAAAAGAAAAACATGTCAGATCATTGATGTTCCGAACCAGACCTCGTTTTGAGATATGGTCTCTGTCCTTTCACAAACTATAGCCTTTCTACCTCTTTGAAAATAAGATCACATCAAGTCAGGGATTAGAAATGGGAAAAATTCAATCAGAGCCACCCTCTGCCAGCTACACATCTCAATACACTCCCAGGCGAGCAGAATCAGCTCCCGCTACAACCCAGCTCAGCATCATCATTCAAAACGCACCGGTAGGAAATGGTGAGACAGAAGGACCTTTCATCCCGAGTGAGTGAGACCTGCAGCGCTGCTCTCCTAGCTCCGGAAGCTGGTGTGCCTGGGCTCAGTGGAGTCGGGGCCTCTTGCTTAAATAGACAGTGGGAGTGGGGCAGGGCGGGCCTGGGGGGCGGGCACAGAAAGTGGGCCATTTACCCAGCACAGCTAGGCAGTGTCCACGGAGCCAGCCATGGTCCTTAGCATGTGCCTGCCTGCTTGTCCAGCAGGAGCCTCAAGCCCACAGACCCCTAGACCACAGACCAGCACCTGGGGTGACCCCTGATGAACATGCAGCTCCAAGTGAGACCATGTCCCCAGACGCACAGATCTTGATCCAGGTTCCTGGATGTTTCTACCTCTCTTGAGACACAGCCTTGGCAGCAGAAACAGTTGTGATTTGGACAGATCTGCTCCCTAGACCGGTAAGTAGTGCCCTCGGGCTAGGCATCTCTCCAAGTCTCAGTTTTTACTTTCTTGAAATGAGGATAATGACACTGACTTTATGGATCCAGAAATAATGTTTGCAGGGGACTGGCACCTAGGAGGTTGATGTATTTATCGACATGGTGATGCTGGGACCAGGTACCTTCAAAAAGGTTCAAGCCCAGAGAGGTTTGGTAACATACACAAAGTCACACAGCCCTCCAGCTGAGTGTTAGGATCAGACTTCATGCAGACCTGAGACTAGGTTGGAGTAGCAGGAGCCCCTTGAGGTGAGAATGGGGAGCAGCTTTTGGCTATGGGGAAAGGTCTTGACTGAACTCTGGTGAAGTAGTTACCCCTAAACCCGCAACGTTAGGGCAAGAGAAGAGGCACGGCTGGACAGGCATACTCAGATGGCCTGTCTGTGCGTTTAGTTGAGACCTCGTGGGGGAGTGGGGTACAGAAGTATCCCAGAATAACTTCTACTCATGGCTGGTGAGAAGAGCTACCCCACCCCTCAATTCATATGTTGAAGCCTAACACCCTCCTGTCCCATGTGGCGGTATTTGGAGATGGGGCCTCTAAAGAAGTAATTAACATTAAATGGAGTCATAAGGGTGGGGCCCTGATCGATAGGATTAGTGTCTTTGTAAGAAAGACATCAGGGAGTTCCCATCTCCTCAGAGGAAAGACCAGTGAAGACTGCAAGCCAGTAAGAAAGAGCGCACTAGAAACCGAATCAGCCAGAACCTTGCTCATGGACTTCTAGCCTACAGAAGTGAGAAAGTAAATTTCTGTTGTTTTAGCCACCCAGTCTGTGATATATTATTATGGCAGCCTAGCAGACTATTACAAATGGGTGGGATCAAGGAGTGGATGAGGAGCATGGAAAGGACCAGGAATGAATTCAGAGGTTTCCAGCTCAGGCAACTGTATGGGCACTGAAGTCGCTCACTGGCCAAGAGTGAGGTGAGGGAAGGCATGGATGTGACCATGTGTCAGTGGGATATTCAGGCCTAGAACTCAGGGGAGAAGTCTGGTCTGGATCAGGATTTGGGAATTATTAGAGTGTAGGTGAAGTCTTGGTGATTACATTTCAGGTCACTTATTCTTTTTTAATTTCCAATGTCTTGTTGTTCAGCTTTTGTCTTTTATATTTTTATGAAAAGTCAGACATTCTCCTTTGCTTTTAAAAAGTATAATTGTGCATAAAATTTCCCCAATTTTTAAGTGACTTTCTCCTACTTATACAGAGCAAGTCTTGTTCAGGAGCATAGCTGATATGTGGCTATTATATACATGTGTGTTTATAATTGCACATTTTTTCCTGAGGTTCATCTTGTCTTCGTTACTTGTGATGTCAGTTCTCTTGTCATATTATCCAGTTTCAAAAGAACATATCTCCCATCACTTCAGCTTGCCAGATAATTTATCATTTAAAATTGTTGCTAGCAAACGCTTATTTCTTTCCTTTAGACTTAAACTTGAAAGGTACAGTGTGTTTCCTTTAGATCTAGGCTGAGCTGTTTTTTAATATCTGGAAACTTTTCTTGTATTTTTTTCCTAATGTTTCCCTCATTGTATGCCTCATCTCATTCGTCTTTATTTTAGGGCTGTGATACCATTCCCCATTTTCCAAATCAGTTATTGGCATCTTTGTTTGTTTTCTTTGCTTCCATTTGTGGTTTGATGTTTTTCTTTTTTTATCCTCAACATTACTGATTTCTTTGTTCTATTGTTTTAGTTATGCCAACAACTATTTCCAGATGTTTTTCAATTATTTTATAGTTTTCACCATGAAATTATAGCCGTTGTTTGTTCTGATCTGTTCCTGTCAGTAATATTTTGGTTATTTATTTCTTTCAAAGCAGTTATTACCCAGTTCATCTTATTTGTTCCTGAGGCTTTTCAGATTCCATCATTAAAAAAATTAATTGATGTTTATTGAGGGCCTACTGTGTGCAGACACTGCTGTTCAGTATTTAGCACTTGTAGCAGCCTGTTTCCCTTCTAAGTTTAGTATGGCACAATTCTTCAGTTAGAACCGCTTTGAGGGAGGTTCTGAGGAATTAAGATTTCATCCATGTTGTTCCAAAAAAATTTAAGATGACTTAAAATATGTTCTATGTATAACATAATGAGACTTTTTTTTTTTTTTAAGCAGTGAGAGAATTAGGGCTAAGGGAAGTAAAGTTAGAAAAAATAGGAGGCAGCCACGCAGATCCAAAGATAGCATGAGTGAAGGAAGGGCCTCTTTATTCTGATAGTGGCCTCAGGTGGTATCTTATAACCCAAGTCCTTTTGATTTTTGTGGTATTGAAATGACCCTTTGTTTCAGGTTATTACTTGAAATGCTGTAGCACAGAAGAGTCCCCATGGTATGACTTTCTCTGCAAGGCCCCTGTGTGGAAAATATTTTTATTTTTCTCTCAATAGGGATGCAATTGAAAAGAAACAGAGGCAAGATACACATATGATGGTAGGTGCAGGCCGACATCATGTTAACAGTGGAACAGTCGCCTCCAGCATGTCTTCCAAAAGTCAGTATTGATTGAGTAACTAATTAGCTGGGAATTTCCTAAGCTCTGAATCAGATTGTTACCCTGTTTGGGGTAGCAGGTGTAATCTGCTTGAGAAGAAGGCTTCTCGGGGGCTCTCTGTTCCCGCAGAACTCCAGAGTGGCCTCATTTCACACCTCTTGGGAAACAGTTTTTCGAGTGACAGATTGATTGCTGTATGGGTGGTTACCAAAAAAGAATCTATTTTATTAGCTGTTTGTCTTGCAAAGTGAAATTGTCTTTTAAAACTTTATCAAAATGTCATTGTCCCAGGGTTTAAGAACATGCCCTCTGGCTTTGTGGGAAGATCTGCAGATCGCACAGGTAAAGAGCTGTCAGGTCAAGGTCTCACTCCAGCCCTAGGATGATGAGCCTGGGATGTGGCTGCCCAGCCTTAGGCTCTCTCGGGGTGTGGTAGAGGGCATTAAGGGTGCAGCTGGGCACCAAAGGGATGTCACCAAACCTCATCCCGATGCCCGAATTGTCTTTTTTTTAAAATACAATACATAAAGGAAAAATAAAAATCTAGACATTCATATACTTGAAAGACCATGTATAGATAACTTTGCTTTTCTGTTTGAGGAGGAAATAGATTCCACTTACTCATTCTTTTTAGATTAAAAACAAGGAACTATATTAAATATTAAAAAGTATTTAGTTTCCTATTGGTGGCAGTTAAAGAAGAGTGAAAGGCAGAGGGAGACTGAAAAGCAGTGGAGGGAAGGCAGGAGGCGGAGTCTGTTCCCCGCCCCAGCTGACCAGCCCATCCTCCCCACTGCCCTCTGTGCTCTCAGCCTCCCACAGGTATAGCAGAGGCTCTGTCTTTGGCCCCTCCCTCACCCTCACACCACCCTACCCAGAGTTAAGGCCAATCACTCCCAGCTTTCCATCCATTTCCAGTCCCTGCTCCCCCTCTTCCCTGGCCGTCACCACCCCTCAGGCTTTGTTTCTTGCCTGCATGGTTGCACAGACACCAAGCCTGCGGTCGAGCTCTTCCATTGTGCTCCATGTCCAAGCCCATGATTCCTACCAGGAGCAGCTCTGAGGCCATTCTGCCTTTGTCCAGCATCTCCAGCTCTCCCTACATGCACAGAACAAACCCCTCTATCTAGCCTGGCATGAGGGCCCTTAGAGATGGGCCCTGCCCTCCTCAGCCTCACTTCTGTCTTTCCCTTCCTCCTACTCATTCATTCTAATGGCCCCAACCTCTAGTTCTCATCTTTCCCGGAACATGCCATGCTCTTTCACGCCTCCATGCCTTTGCACATGCTGTCCCCTGAGTCTGGAACACCCTCCCCAGTCGGTCCACCTGGCACCCATCCTCTAAGGCTCCGTTCTACAGCTATCACACCCCCGCCCCCCAGCGCATGCCCACTGGGCTTTGTACTGGCAGCTTAGAGCCCCCTGAGCACCAAGCACAGAGTCCAGTCCCTAAGGGGTGCTCAGAGAACCTTGGTTGAATTAATAAAATACTTTCTAGCCAGGTCAGAATGTCTATCACCAAAAGGTTCAATTTCCTCTGTACATACCAGGCAGGATCTATGCTAAAATTGCTCCCAGCTGTTTGAACTAGTGCATCAATTAGGCTGCCTTGTATAAAGGGAGATATGCAAAAATGTAGCCTTAAAGGTTAAAAGATTTGTATAGACTCACATGTGTGGCATTAGTACCTATAGCTTACTGAGATCACCATCATCGTCATCAACATTTTGGGGGGATCCACTGTGTTCAGGCACTGTGCTGAGAGTGTCACATGCATAACCTCTTATTTAATCCTCTGAATAGCCTGGGGGAGCTTAGGTATTATTGTTCTGATACTCAGAGAAACTGCGACGCAGGGAGGTTAAGTGACTTGTCCAGAGTCACACAGCTAGAGAGTGACACGCAGCCAGAGACTGTGGGTAAGACTTATCCATGACTCCATTCTGGTTAGAGTTTTGATCTCACAAGGCTTAGGAGGCACCCACAGGCAAGGGAGGAATACCCCAGGGCTGTGGGAAGGCTTACAGCCACGCTCCACCTCCTCTGCTGCCACCTTCCTCTGTCTCAGAGGGATTTGAGGTGGATTCTGCCACTGTTTGTCCTTAACACCTGAGTGTGAATTTGTCCACAGCTATCATCTTAGAGAGCTGGTGAGGCTTGGAATGTATGAACAAGCAGGAGCCAGGGAGAGCTACTGTTGGGGGGCAAGGGGTGTTAGGGAGACACCCTGGCTGAACCCCTTTGTCTCTCACTGGACCTTTCAGCCTTGCCCCCGCCATCCTTTCTCCACACAGAAGCAGAAAGATCTTTCTACTTACAAACCCAAGCACCCTCCCAGCTTAAAACACTCTCATTGCTCCCGGGATAAAATCCATCCCTCTCTTGTCTCACTCTTTGCCAATTTTATCCTCCCCTGATTGTACCTCCAAAGCCCTCCTGTTTCCTCTCATAGTCCCCAGTCTCTCTTGGGGTGGGCTGTTCCTCATGTTGTCCCCTCATGCTAGAATCCCCCACCTTGCCTGGCTGGTTGTTTCTCTCTCAGGTCCCAACAAAAGAGTCTCTTTTCTCTGGGAAGTGTTCTTGATCTCCTCTTGAATTTAATGTTAGGGCTTCCTTTAGGGAGTACCCATTGCTCCCAGCCCTGCCTCAGAGGTGAGCTGGAGGGGCAGGCTGGGATAGGGGTTACATATCAAAGAGTCCTGGCCACCAGCGTACAGGCAAGGCTACACAGAATGACAGCTGTGGGGAGGAATATGCCCCCAATGCTACGCTTCTAAGGGAGATGCTGAATCCGATTCTGGGATGTTGAGGACCTCCTGGGGGACGGGGACTGTCCAAGAGGCAGGCAGTGCCTGGAACGTGCTAGGGCTAAGGCCACGTGGACTCTGTGCTGAAGCCACAGTTGTAGATGCCTACCCTCAAGGAGAGCAAGCAGAGGAAAAAAGGGGGTCAAGGACAAAACCTTGGCCCTCATCCCATTTTTGGCTTGGTGAGGAACGAGGAAGCAAAAAGAGTACTTGGGAGAAGGTGGAAGAATGCAGAAAAGGTGGCTAAAATATAGCACTGTTTTTATTTAGTTCTAAGATAATCTTACTTTTTTTCTTTTTCACTTAGAATAGCTGGAAAAGGAGGGCCCTACGTGGCAGTCCCTGGGATGAGAAAACCATGTGTCAAAGCTGTTGCCGATTCCCTCACTCTATTTTTACCTTCCTGACACTACCTCTTTGAGCCCGGAGGAGGGAACCTGGCCTGAGGTGGCCTGAGGTGGCCTGAGCCGGCGTCTCTGAGGCATATGTGGCCAGCCTCCCCCTCGTTCTCCAGAAACCACCCAAAAGCTAGTATTCACGTCTCTCGATCAGAAATAAATGCATTAGACAAATGTTCCCAGGCAATCTTGAGGAATGTGAACAGAAAATTACCCCATAAATTACTTTTGTTTCCCTTTCTCAGTTCAAAGTTGGGATTTTGTTCTCATTAGTTCCATTAAAATTGGACAGCAATTTATGTTCTTAAAATAGAATATCCATATTCCCAAGTTTAGAAAGAAAAACCACCTAGGAATGAAAAAATGTGGACACATGTGAAATGCCATTCCATTAGCCACAGAATCTTTTATGAGCCTTGGTGGGGAGCGCCTGTCGAGTGGGATTTGTGGCAGAGCACACCATGGCAGACGTGTCTGCGGTCGCTTTCCATTCCATTCCCCTCTCCAGGTCAAGGAAGCCTTTGACATTCATGGCCAGGAGCTCTGGGGGTTCGCCAACCTCTAATTACATCTCTTTTTAAAAATATTGATAAACAATCCCTCTGTTGATTCAAACATTTTTAAACACTGAGCCTGTAGTTGTTGGCTCCGAACAAAGAGCAGATCCTCCAGGCTCCTCAGGCCTGCAGAGCCCCTCCCTCTGCCTCGTGGACTCTCATTCAAACACCAAAGGAATAAACTGTCCCTCTGGGTGGGGATGGGGGGAGGTCACTTCAGGATTCAAAATCAAGCCTGGCTAGACTACAGGGTGAGGCCGTGCTGTCCCCAGAAGGGACTTCTGTCCTCTCCTACACTCGGGCTCCTACTCCAGGTTCAGGGCAGAGGTGTAGGTGTGAGGCATAGGGGCCACTGCACATCTGGCCACCACCTTGCTCATTTGTAAATGTCATTCCCTGGTCTCTCATCTTTGGATATAAACAGGCATCCTACCCCCTATCCCCCAACACAGCTGCTACCTGGGATGGAGAGGGTTGGGACAGAGTCCCATGGGGTCCAGGAGAGCTAAGTGTCATCCACCTCATCTTGGAGACACTGACACTACGGGGCCCTTCAGGCCCAGGCTCTCCCAGAGGCAGCTGACTGCAATGTGGGGGGTGGGTAGTGGTCCCCATTCCTTCTGGAGAGCTTGGAGTCCAATCAGCTGCTGCTTGTCAAGACTGCCAGGTTCCCTGTTCCCTTGATTAGAGGACTCAGGCTAGGTATCGGCATAGCTTCTGTAGTGACTGTATCCAGAGCGGACGTGCCTCGTTACAAATGGGGCGTGTCAGTGACGTCCATGATACCCTGAAGCTCCAGGCCCCATGGGACTGAGGCCAAGTTCCTGGTGTCATCATACCCCCCACTCTACCACAGCAGGGCAGCTACTATTGTCTTTACCATTTTATAGATGAGGAAACTGAGGCCCAGAGAGGTGAAGCGTGCAGTCTGAGATCACAGTGGAGGATTTGGAACTTGAACATAGGTACATCTGACTCTAAAAGTATCTGAGAGCTCTTCTCAATCCACATTGCCACAGAACCTCCTGGCCCCACTTCCTGCCTTTGGCAAGTAGCCTCTGGAGGGCCACCCTCAAATACATGCTTCAGGGGTGATATGGCCCTTGGAAGGGTCAAGGGCTCTGTAGAGGTACCAGCAACTGTGTGTAGCTCTGCTGGGGTGTCCTCCTTAGTTGGCATGACCCATTTGGGCTCCAATTTTAAGAGGTAATTATAGGTCAGCTTGGTGACCATCAGGCCCTTCTGCTACATCCCAGGAAATGGACCTAACCCTGTTACATGGGAAATCAGATATAATCAGCTCCTAATTCAATATGCTGGCCCTAAGTAATATTTATCAAGATAACAGAAGCTGGTCCAATGAGTTAGACAGCATTGATGATCGGATTAGACTCAGACAAGAATCAACTTGCATTTTCTGAGTTTAAAAAAAATTAATGGAAGAGACAAACTTTTTCAATACCATACATTGTAGAGGTACACACATTCTTGTGTTCCAGGTCCAGAGGGGGGCATTTTTCAGAATGGCTGAGTGTACACCTACAGCCTCATCCTGCCGTGTTCACATCCTTTGAATCCTGGCAAAGGTGCCTAGATACCTGGAACACTGCCCTGTTCAAATCGAACCTGGGAGATTCGGGGCTGGCCATTCCTGCCCCTTCTGTGCTGGAGGGTGGTCAAACTCTCAGCTACTGAGCTCATGTACATGACCAACTCTGAGTGGGAAAAATTTTCTCTTCTGACTGGTTAGTTTGGGAGTCACTAGGGCAAATAATAATCAGATTATTAGGTGATCGTGATTGGATCTGTTACTTTTGGATTGGATCGAACTGTTTCTGCCTCCTTCCCACTGCCAGCCCAGCTGACAACAGTAATCCCAGGCCCACACCAGACACTTCTGTGCAAACTCACCAAGGCAGTGGCCACTAGGAGCCAACAATGTTCACAGACTTCTACCCCAGCCTCCTTCAGACGCGTAGGCCTGCCTTCTGGATCTCCCCGCAAGCTTTCATGCCCCCTTCACCCACACCAGGGCTGGCTAGTGACATCCTCTGATCCATCAAGTCCTCTCTTCAGACCTTTTCTCCCCCAGCTCCTCTCACAGTTGGTAAGGTCTAATTCCTATAATAAATTCTTTATTCCATCATGCTTATAGTGGTCATGCCTCCCCAACTGAATCCTGAGTGATACAGCACCCCACCTCTTCAGGCCTCAGTCCTCTTCTCTGTAAAATGGGGATGGTGTGAGACATACCAGCTCCAGAAAGGGAGCTGCATCCAGGTGCTAAGATGATTCTGGCATGCACATTTGTCATAATCTGAGGACAAGCTTTAGGCCAGGATCATGACTCAGGCTTTTCATCTTGGCACTGGCTGTAGGAGCTCCACAGAGCAGGGCTCCACGTGAGGTCAGTGGATGTTGTATGCTGGTGGTAGAAGGTGTGAGGTGTCCTTCTAATGGTCTGACTTGTTATGTAGCACTGTGGATGCTGTGACTGAGTGTTTAAGGCAATGACTGGTCAGAGCCTTTTCTGATTGGATGCTGTTATCTCAGGAATGCAACCCGCAGCTGGAATGTAATTCCCCTGGAAAGCTGGTGTGTGCTGAATTCGGATGTTGAGAAGGGCAAGAAGGGCTCATCAGGACTGATAGAAATGCTGCTGACTTGCTGGGGAGGAGGCCTTGTTCCTACAATGATGATGAGCTAGTCTTGCCTCTCTAGGCTGGAGAGTTGATTTGGGTGCTGTTTCAGGGTGCAGCACACTGAGCATCTGCCCCTCCAGCCCCAGGACCTTGGCTTTTTTTGTAAACTTGATGTTCACATAGCTCGCTTCCTCACTTTATTCAGGTCTCCCCACTCCAATGTCACCTCCTCAGAACAGTCTGTAGCGCCCTGTACAAAATAATGGCCCTTCGTTCCATCACCCTCTCCTCCTACTCTGCTCCATTTTTAGTCTTCTAATCATTATTTGTGATCATGGAATCTGTAACCATTTTGGAAGTGGATTTGGTGTGGTCAATTTCTTTCCTAGTCTAATCCTTTATGGAAAACAAAAGTTTTAAATTAATAGATTTGCTGATGTTTGATTGCTTGCATGGTAATTTACCCCAGCTTCTTTCAAAACCAGGGCTAGGCATCATGCCCTAAAGAATACTCCAACCGGATCTTCCTGTAATGGAGGAGAGAAGGGCCCCTTTCTCTCATGATAGCACTTACTGAGTGCCTGTGACTAGAGGGGTGACACAGTAGTCAGAGGGGCCAACAGCTCTTCTCTTACTGAGAAGAGCTGTTGGAAAGCCCATACACTTGATTTTACAAGGAGCAACCAGTCCTTCCTGGTTGAGCCTGCGGCGTGGCCAAGATGGTGGGCAGCATACAATCCCTGGCCTGGTTGCTCTGTTTAATCCCGGAATCCCTGTGACCACAGTTTAGCAAACACAAGGGTGGAAGTGCAGGGGTGGGGCACAAGGAGGCTCTTGAGAAGAGCTGTTGGAAAGCCCATACACTTGATTTTACAAGGAGCAACCAGTCCTTCCTGGTTGAGCCTGCGGCGTGGCCAAGATGGTGGGCAGCATACAATCCCTGGCCTGGTTGCTCTGTTTAATCCCGGAATCCCTGTGACCACAGTTTAGCAAACACAAGGGTGGAAGTGCAGGGGTGGGGCACAAGGAGGGTCTGGCAAGGAACCTATAGTAGCAGGACTGTAGGGACAAGAAGGGTCCCTCAGGGAGGAGGTGGGGAGTCACTTGTGCCCCTGGCCCATCTGCCATTGAGACACTAGTCCCCAAAGACTGTCAAGTTTACAGTCCAGCCCAGTACAGAATCTGGGGGTATCACAACATCCTGAAACAGTTTCCAAGAATATAACATAGAAAAAAAAGCTTTCCATGGGTATTGGAAATGAAAGGGTACTAGTACTTGACAGGGCCACTCCAGTGACTTGGAACATTGTGTGGGAGACCTCGTTCTTGGCAACATCAAAAGTGGGCTGCCCTGAGCTTCCTCTGTTACCCTAGTCACGTGTACAGACTTGCTGGGCCCCATGGTAGAAGCTGGCTCTTACCCTGACATTTGATAACTCTCAGAAAGTGGGATTTTCCTCATCTGCTGATTTGATTTTTAACTTTAGAGATTTATCTTTTGTGGAATCTGTAGCATTTAGGTAAAGACTTATTTCTAAGGCACTATAAATGGATGGGGACAGCAGAATTTCTTTCCCCATGGCGGGTGTTTGGATGAAGGTTTAGGGTCACAGCCTTGGGACATATGGCTGCCCTGCATCTTCTGTCCTACTGGCCTGGACCACACAGTTCCTGAGACGTTGCTGGCTGCCTGGCCAGGCATCATTAAAGGCGATACACAGAACCATTCTGTCTGGGAGGCCTGTTTTCCACTCCCATTATTAACCGAGCTACACTCAGATGAAAATGGCGACTTGGAGTAAAACGTGTGGTCTGAAAGCCCTTTTCCTCTTTCAGAAATGTAAATAAATGTGGCACAGGCCCTGAAAACATGTCAGTTCAGCCATACAATGGCACCCCTGGGCTCGGCCTTTTTACAATAAAACCCTCACTTCACGCCCCTTCCTCGATGGGGACAATGTGGAGGCTGATGTGGACATATGCCTCTCTCCCAGGTGGGCCTCACCCCTAAGAGCGGCAATCCAGAGTCATCCTCTGCCCTTAACCCAAGGCTAAGGCTTAACAACAGTTGGCACAAGGGGAGCACAACATTTACGCTGGACACAGTGCTGAGCGCTTCACCTCACTCAATGCTCAAGCCTGTCCCTGTCTGAGAAGCCCCCAATGGTCACAGCTTTTGACCTTGGTCAGCAGCAGGGTTGGGATTTGAAATCCCATGGGTCTGCCGCTAGAGCCTCTGCTCTTAGCCAGCCTGCCATTCTTCTATGGAGCCTGTTGGATGATTCATTCCTGATTCTCTACCCAGAGACAATGAGGCGTAAACCAAAATAAAAGGGGACTATTATGATATCACTATTTGCCGTTTATCTAAATTAGATAATAAATCACGGAGCTGCTTGAAACAATATACATGTCAACCTCCTGAATATCTAGTTATCACTTAGTGCCATTTGATGATGCCTCTGGTATAATTAACACTTTCATCTAGAAAATATGATATTTCTGTGAAATGGAGGAGTGAGAAAATAAATCTAACCTGCCCTCCTCTTCCTTGGGGACAGGGCAATGGACCCGTGGTGGCAGTTGGCTGCGATGGGCTAGGCTGGTGGGTGGATGAGCAAGCCTTCCTTACCCTCTCCTAGCCAGGACTGTGCCCTGGGAAGGGGGGAGTCTGTCACTGCAGTAGCAGCAGGCCTAACTGAGAGATGCTTACCAGCCCCAAATAACTCCGTGCCCATTCATCAGCCTCAGCATAATTGGGCATCTGCCACTGGCATCTCCAGATGTTTGCCTGTATCAGATGTCGATGTGGTTCAGTGTTTTCATTGAGAGCCTTGTAAAAAGCTCTAGCTAGTTGGGGATGCTTATTGTTCATTTTATTTGAGTTCCTTATCATGTGCAAAATGTTCCAGGCACCATTAGGAGACACAAAAGACTCAGAAAACACAGTTTCAGGGGGTGGAAGCTCACCGTAGCGTGGAGGAGACACGTCCACCAACATTTACAAACATTTGCTGAACATGATCAGCTGGTTGGAATGAAAGGCGCTCACAGCACATCAGGGCGGGGCGGGGTGGGGGGGGGACAGGTGGCAGAGACTGAGGATTTAATGCTCGCCAGAGGGAAGCTTCTAAAATCAGGTGGGTGTTCCAGGCTGTTTGCTTATTAATGTGGTTCTCAGATTAATTCTCAGCGAGATTGGGGTATGGGGGCCAGACATGTATCAGGACAGATTAAAGGGGACACACATCTCACTTGAAGTGAACATTTGAGGTGCAGGTCTAGACATATTATAATTATCGCTTAGCCATAAATGTTGCTTGGTAAGATGCATTGATTCGCACATAGGTTGCTAAGGGCATTAGAGGGAAAATAAAATGTTGGCAATGAGAACTGTCCCCATCATTTACCAAGCTTATGTCCGAGACAGCAGCATGGTGGAAGTGCGGAGAACCCTGCTCATAGGCATAAATTAAAGCTATAGTCCTTGGAAAAGGATAATTTACATGGTCAATAATCTCTTTTGAAAGAATGCTATGGGAGTATCCCTTTTTCTAAAGTTCCTTTGTGTTTCATTCACCATTTTGTTTAAACACTTGCTAGAGGGCTCATTTTGGCCTTCTGCAGAGAATGCCCTTCTTGAGGTTGGGGATGCTGGGGGCTGGGTGCAGTGAGGACAGAAGGCCATGACCTGGACAGCAAGCCCCCAGGAGGAGGGGTGCATCTGCAAACAAGACATCTCCTGTGGCCAAAGCAGGGCCATGTGAGTCCCTCATGTCTGACCCAAGCTGGGTCTGCGTTGGGGCAGTCGTGCCTGAGGTGAGAAGCACAGAGCAGGAACCCTGCCTCCGCGCTTGGCAGCAGGTGGCAATAGGTCTCATGCCTGGTGGGAGGTTGTGGGTAAGTCAGGTTTCCTCTCTGGACCTCAGCTTTCCTCATCTCTGAAGTGGGGATTTGAAAAGTTCCTTAGTAACATAAGATCAAGGTGTCCTGAGGGTAAAAAGCACATAGTCAGGTCACAGTACCTGGCTCAGAGCTGGCATTTGGTGTGGTCCTCATTTCTGTGGGCAATATTGTTCCTTGAAGGCTGAAGGACCCACCAGCTCCCTCCCTAGCCTTGACACAAGTCCTGCCTGTTCCCTGAGGCTGTGAGACTCAAGTGCTATGAAAGCCTTGAAGAGACCCCAGACCCCCCAACTCTGCTTCATGAGGACCGAAGACAGTATCCTGAGGACCCTCGGCGCAGTGCCCAGTGCAGTGAGTGCTGGTGTTCGTGTTACAGACGGGTTACTCCATGGGAGTTAGGAAGCATGGGGCTCAGGGAGCAGATGCTCCTGGGGGAGAAAAAAGGGAAGGGCTGAGGGGGTGGACCTGGGATGGCCCCACCAACCTGAACATTGTTAGTATTATCACCCCAGGTGCCACTCTGAGGTTCAGGCACAAATGACGCATGAATCTAGCCCCCAATCTCCGCCCCCCGTGGGCCTCACCACTGCCACCTCCAGCCTCAGGGGTAGGATTGTCCTATATTTTTATATGCTAAATCTGGCAACCATAACGAAGGGGTTAAGAATAAACTAGATGAGCTACTGAATTCAAACCACCCTGACTTTGGGACACCTAAGACTCATGAAAAGCTGTGAGTGCGTAAGCATTCCTGACTACAAATCCTTACTTTGCTGCAGGATTCGGCTGAGAGTCATTTTGTTTCTCTGTCACTATGGATGGAAATATTGGAGTAGATCCTAGGTTTTTGGTTTATTCGGTTTTTGTTTTTTAATTCAAAAGTTTCTCAGACACAGCGAAGGACTTATAAGCCAGCTGAAGAGCCTAACACTCCTTTTACAAGTACTTTAGGTAAAATAAAGAGTAATAGGGATACCTGCAGTATTGATGAGCCCTGATTCTCTGGATGGAGAGAATTTAGGCTGAGTGAAGACTCCTTAAGGACACGACTGTGACATCTGAAGTATTGGGTCAGGAATTGCTCATACTTTGCAGCAGATGCCAGTGAGTTCTGCCCAAGTGAGGAATCAGCTGGGCATCACAGACTGCTGCTGTGGGGGAGTGGGGGTGACTGCTGTTCAGCATTAAGGTGTGAAGAGAGAGAACAGCACCAGTTTGAGAAGACCAGCAGGAAGAGATTATGTTGCTCTACTGCTCTGCAGCCGGACTGCCCCTGTGGGCATGGAGAGGGCAGTGCCCAGGCAGAGCAGGCCTGTGTTTGGCTCCTAAGGGAATCAGACCTGCAGGGATGGTCAGCATAGCTCCCTTCCCCTACTCCTACCAGGCCCAGGCCTATCTTCCTGCCAGGACCACCTCAGTCCAGTGATCAGAGATGGGCACCAGCTCCTTGGACACCTGGTACCCAGGCTCTGCTTCAGGGTTGGAGTGGGGAGCTCCAGTTGTGGGGGTCATGCTGCCTGGCCAGACAGGGCTCACGAGCTGGGGTCTGAGGGCAACTCGCTGACACCCTCAACCATCCCCTGCCAAAGGGACCACTACAGTTTAGGCTGGAGGCCTGGGCTTGTGTAGCTAAGACCAGCCCCTGTCTTGATTCCCTGTTTGGGGCCCCTTGTCCCCTCCCCCTGCAGTCGTGAGTAGAAGAAGGGGAAGTAAGGAGTAGGAGGGGAAGGGAGGGAAAGGCCTAAGTACGAGCTGCTGGCCAGCTAGACTGCCCATAGGAATTGAGGCTGGGCCGGTGGAAGTGATGATGAATAATCAGAGAGGCTGAGGCCCATGCCCAGCCATGGAGGAACACTCAGCCACATGTAGAGCATCCTTGTAAAGCTAGCTGGGCCACTAAAGCAAGCCCCATGCTTTCCCTCGGTTTTTGACCCTGTAAAATGAAGCTCCTAATGCCTTCTTTGCTTTGCCCTGGTGGCACCCAGGGGAAGTGACTGCAATACCCTGCGAATCCCAGGGCAGGGGGGGCGGGGC
>NW_006434825.1:12213514-12230696 GCF_000325575.1 Pteropus alecto
GGGGCGGGCGGAGGGCATCAAGAACTGCTGAGAGCTAGAAGGAAGTGGGAGTTGGGGGCTAGGAATGGAAATGATAGACATGAAGAATTCATAGACATAAGTTTGGATCATCAGGTTTTGAGACAGGGTGGCTGGGAAGCCAGTGTGCCTTGAGCAGAAATGAGGGCATGGGAGAAGTAAATGTATTTTGAGACACGATGAGTTCGAGAAAGCGGTACATAGCTGGGAATGTGGGCCTGGACCAGGAGAGCAAGAAGTTAGTGAGAGTCAGTTGCATTAGGAATGTTGTGAGCAGCTAAGGGGCACTTGCTAAAAAGAGAAACAAGCCAAAGATGATGCTGTGGAGAGGGCTTGAATGTAGAACCAGTGAGGAGCCAGGAGCTAAGGCGAAGCAGAAGTAGGAGGATGCTATGAAAGTGCACTGCATTGGAGGCCAGGGAGGCAGACGCAGAGACTGAGGGGCACCTGGGGTGCCTTCCTGGGAAAAGAACAAGGACGGGAGGGCATGAATTGCACATTATAAGGAATGAGTGGATGGCAAGGAGATGGAAGAAAATTTTACTGACTATCCAGGTAACCTCACAGCGTTAAGAACCATGAGTGCCTACTGGCCCAATGCCCAAAGCCAAGATATACTGCTATTCCTGGCTGTCAGATACAGGCCTTGGGAGTGGGCAGGGAGGAAGCCAGGATGACAGCTGACAAGTCCTATAAGTGATCTAACCACCTAACATCAAACATATATAAAAGATCAAGATCATGAAATTCAACAGATTTTCAGCCATATCTAACTTCCAAAACACAGCTGGAATTGGGAAATAAACAGAAACCATCTCTGAATAATCAAAATGACTGCCACAGCACCTCCAATACTAGCATGCTTTGCTTTGTAAGGAGGGACCCTGAAGCCCTCACTCAGAGCCAAGCTGCTTTTACTTAACACACAGTTCTGACAAACATTAAAACCTGGTTTCAGTTTCAAAAAAAGGAAATCAAACCCAAAAGAAAAAACACTAGATAAGTGGCTCTGCACATCTCAAATGTATGAGATCATCACAATGAGGAATTGGCCCGGACAGACTCCCAATTCCCACTTAAGACTGATATTCTATGATTCCCATATTTTTGTAAATAGGATCTCCTGGCTATGAAGACATGGTGAGATAATATTCCATCTACGTCGCTTAAGAAGGCAGGGCCATGTATGGTGCATGTCAGGAAGCTGTGCTTTGAAAAATTTCGGCTCTTGAAGAGGGAACGGAACTACATTTATTGAGCACCCTATGTACTCACCATCTTAAGAACATTAACCTCTTAATAATCTTATGAGTACTATTATCTTTACCATTTTATGGAAAAGAAAACAGATTTAGAGAGCTGAAGTGATTCATCCCAGTTTACACCGTGAATGTTTTTTTTATGTCACCATCTGTCTCCCTCCGATTTCCAGCACAGGTAACCTCACAGCGTTAAGAACCATGAGTGCCTACTGGCCCAATGCCCAAAGCCAAGATATACTGCTATTCCTGGCTGTCAGATACAGGCCTTGGGAGTGGGCAGGGAGGAAGCCAGGATGACAGCTGACAAGTCCTATAAGTGATCTAACCACCTAACATCAAACATATATAAAAGATCAAGATCATGAAATTCAACAGATTTCAGCCATATCTAACTTCCAAAACACAGCTGGAATTGGGAAATAAACAGAAACCATCTCTGAATAATCAAAATGACTGCCACAGCACCTCCAATACTAGCATGCTTTGCTTTGTAAGGAGGGACCCTGAAGCCCTCACTCAGAGCCAAGCTGCTTTTACTTAACACACAGTTCTGACAAACATTAAAACCTGGTTTCAGTTTCAAAAAAAGGAAATCAAACCCAAAAGAAAAAACACTAGATAAGTGGCTCTGCACATCTCAAATGTATGAGATCATCACAATGAGGAATTGGCCCGGACAGACTCCCAATTCCCACTCAAGACTGATATTCTATGATTCCCATATTTTTGTAAATAGGATCTCCTGGCTATGAAGACATGGTGAGATAATATTCCATCTACGTCGCTTAAGAAGGCAGGGCCATGTATGGTGCATGTCAGGAAGCTGTGCTTTGAAAAATTTCGGCTCTTGAAGAGGGAACGGAACTACATTTATTGAGCACCCTATGTACTCACCATCTTAAGAACATTAACCTCTTAATAATCTTATGAGTACTATTATCTTTACCATTTTATGGAAAAGAAAACAGATTTAGAGAGCTGAAGTGATTCATCCCAGTTTACACCGTGAATGTTTTTTTTATGTCACCATCTGTCTCCCTCTGATTTCCAGCAAAGTCCCTGTGTACAATACCTGCTCTCTGACGTCAAGTGGACCCACTGGGCCTGAGCTCAGGTGATACCCTCCAGGGTGGGGGTGATACTGTTACCCATGTTCCTGCCCTGGCTTTCACAATTTTGGCCACTGCAAGGGCTGGAGGGCAGGGGTATCCAGCCTCACTCCTGCCTCTGAATCCAAGACGAAGCTCCCCTCCCCTTGTGGGCAGACCTTGAGTGGCGGAATCCTTGCAGCTGGAAGATAAACAGTTGCAAGAGCCCCATCATGAAGGGTAGTTTTGTGAACCCTGTCTTCCAGGGAAAATTATTCTTGAAGAACTTTGATGGTGACAGACTCTGTTTTTTATTCTTTAATCATTAAGAAAAATACATCCATTTCAGTTTATTCAAAACAGTGGAAAATCATTGAGGTTTTTCCTGTGTAAAGGTCAAACTATAAAAAGATAAGTGGACTCAGAGAAATCCAGGCTAGTCATGAAAATGTGGCAGTGTATTAAAATGGATCCAAAACAGGATTTATTCCTCCTTTGGAAACAGCTCATAATAATCCCCTCTCTATTCTCCTAATGTGTGTTAAATTCCTGTTTTGAGCTTCAGGGACACGAAGTAAGTGACTTTCAATGGGTAGAGTGTAGACTGTACAGACAGGGTCGTGGATCAGAATCTCTGAGCAGCTGCTACACACCAACTATGAAACCCAGAGCAAGTATCATCACTTTCCTGAGCCTCAGTTCCCTCCCCTGCAAAATGGGGAAGGATCCCCCTGCCTCCCACACGAAGAACCTTCCCACAAACCTGTCCATGACTTCTACCTGAGAGCTGGAGCAATGAGGCCTGGCTTGGTCTCCTGTCAATACAGACTTTGAGGAGGGCATTGCCAGGCCACAGTCCAAAGACAGATCCCCTGCTGTGGCCTCTTTATCCATCTCTGGCCATTGGATGTCCCCAGACTGATAGGGCTCTGCTGCTCATGGACTTGGGTGACCTATGAAGTCCTTGCAGCTGGAAGATAAACAAGTAGCTGCAAGATCCCCATCACGAGGACATTTAAAAAGGGCACTTGGTAATTTAACAGCTTTTGCGAAGCTGAGCAAGTGATGGGAAAATGATAGAGTATTTTGAAAACACAGCCTGGACAGTAAAATCCTCACTTTCCTCTTCATTACTTAAGAACTTGGAGAAAATCTTCGAGTGTCCTTGGGAAGATAAGAAACAGCTGTGTCTCCTCTTTATCAAATCAAGACTCTATCTCTGCTCAATCTTGTGCAGCCCTGCTTGTGGTGCAGGTCCAGCTTCTCTCTCAGCCCACTCACTGGTGGAGAGAAGCGGGGATTTGGGAGATGAAGACAGGTTTCCTGGTGGCAGGCCCTTGGCCTGGGAGCCAAGCCCTACAAATGGGAGCTGGCTTTTGTTTCCTGATTTGTGTCCAAGTAGGAACAGAATGGCCTGTGTAAAAATCTACAGAGGAGAGCACCAGCTCTTGGGCCTGGTCAACAGAGAGGAAATGAGGGAGGCTGGTGGCAGCGACCAGATACTGCAGATTGCAGATGGAGAGAGTAACATGTCTCATTTGTGTTCCACAAAGGTCACACAGGCTACACGAGGAGAAGGGCTCAGAGGCAGCAGGGCCAGGTAGTAGGTTGCCTTTGTCACCCAAGGACATGGTGGTGCGGATGCAGGAGATAATGACTCTGGGGGGCTGATGAACCAATGACTGGTGCAATGTGGAGGCTAAGGGACAGGCAGGCCTGGGAGGAAGTCTCTGAGGCCTGTGGCCTGGGCACTTGGGTGGATGGTGAGGCCTTAAAATGAGATGAAATGGGGGAGGGGTGTTATGGATTTGGGCATCTGTGGTGAGTCAGAGTTAGACAGCAACTGAGGTACCTGAGGGACATCTAGCTGGACCTATCCATGAGAAAACAGGACAAAAAATTGCCGTTAGAAAGAGAAGCAAAGCAGAGATGGAAGAGTAGATGAGGCCAGCACACAGGTGGCTGGTAACTGAAGCCAAAGAGTGGACAGGATCCCTCGGGGCGAGTGCGGAGTGAGACCCAAGGACCAAGAAGGAGCTCCAGGAATCACTGACATTCGAATTTGAGAAAACAGACTCAGTGGAGAAGCCTAAGGAGATGGCAGAAAGATGACTGAGAGAGTGTAGAGTCAGGGAGACCCCAAGATGGGAGTCTGTAGGAGTGGGGGCAGCAGAGAAGATTGCCTTAGAGGCTGGGCTCATAGCTGTGTTAACCTGTGAATGACAGAGGGATTCGGCCCCATTAGCAACATTGGTGTTCATGCTGTGGTTTTAGCCAACTCCGCAGTTTTGCAGATGGTTTGTTTTCCTGGATAGAAGGTTCAAAGTGGGCTTCTTGGAGGTTTCCAGGAGATCTGTCTATGGAAACTATCTTATGTCTTAAATTTTCTCCTCACTAGGACCTTTTTCATTTAGGTAACTTGAAAAGTATAACCACGGCCACTGTGTTTATATTATTTTAATCTTGACTTTTAAAAATATTTATAGCAGACGCTTATTTTAAACAACATGAAGATCTATTTTACTCTCCTTTATACTCTTCATGTGAAGAGCCTAATTTTAAAAGATCTATAAATTAGATATGTAATTTGTAGACTCTTGGAGAGTCTACCTCTTCAGCTTTTTTTCTTTTTTAGGTCACAGAGATCTGTCTTAAACCATTAGGTATTTAATGTGACATGCTCTGCTTTGCAAAGTAAGAGAGAAAGGGGAGCTTTTGGCTCAGATACAGCAGCTTTGCCCCCAAATGTGTCCAACAGCCCGATTCAGTATTAAATCTCTCAAATGATTGATTATCCATTAGGGTAGCTATTTAAAGAGTTCATCGCATCAGATTCAAACCGACAACATCTGCGCAGCAAGGACAGCTAGGCGAAGCCAGGCGGAACTAAGTGGAAGCTGAATGGAGCTGTGGATTCTGCCTTCCATGAGGCTCCGAGACCAGACCTCCATTCAGAAAAGTAACAAGGTTGCTGTCGCCGTTGTGCCTGGTGATCAGGCATGTGCCAGTTGCTTCCTGCTGGGCCCAGGTCAGGGAGGACACCACTATGAAAGAAAGCTCTTATAGGGCATGGCTCAGAGCCAGAGACTTTCCCCTGCTCTGTGCCTCACTTAGCTCCCCCTTGTCCCCTTCCAACCCTTTCCCATCTTCCCTCCTCTGGGGCCTCAGACCCTGAGCTGTCCCGGGCCTAAGCCTCTTGTCCCTTCTTCCCTCCACAAGTCATTGCAGCTGTCCCAGCAGGGTTTGCCCCCAGTCCCTCCTGACTTCATCCAGCATGTCACTGACAAACTGCAAAATCTAAGTCTAAGCTCATTGTTGTCTTCTAACCCTGGCAGGTTTCCTCTGAATAGCACCACCCAGCTCGTCCCCTCATTCTGCACCCTCCTCGTATGCTTAGCAAACAGTTTATCTTGGCAAGTTCACCAGGAAGCAATAATACTGCTAAAGCTAGGCGCTTGATGGACCTTTTATTTCTGAAGCTGTGTGTGTAGGTAGGAGTGCCTTACATGGGTGTTTAAGTTTCCAGGCTGAAGTTATTCCTGCCCATGCTCAAAGGAGCAGCCTTTGGGGATTTGGGCCCTGTTTGCCTGGTGTGCCAGAGCACAGGCAATGCTATATTCTTTGGGCACCTTGGTTGGTTCTAGGGTCTGCCTTGTCCAAGCCTGTGGGAGGCCTGTGTCCTTGGAGGATGCCTCAGTCCCCACAAGAGCTCCGTGGCTGGAAAGCTCCCTATGGCTTGTTGGGATACTCATTCACAAATGCTACATCTCAAGGCTCTTTGTAGTGGCTGCTGTGGTTTCTGCCTAGACCCCATTTCAGGGCTGGCACACCCATCTTCTAGATGTTGGGACTATCTCACAGCTGCATCCCTCCCTGGGCATTGCCCTCAGTAGAGGTAAACTGCCTCATTTAAGGTTGGCCTGTGGCCAATGACTGGCTGATGGGAACAAGTCTGAGGGGCCATCTCAGCTCCTTAGTTTCCTTTAGAACACTGAGGCCTCAGGTGCAACCACAGTCTGGGCCAGTTTCTCCCTATGCCTGATGCTGTCTTCTTTACTTTCTTGCATTCAACATTAAATCTGCACACAACTTGTGGAACCAAGTCTAAGACAGCTGCCATAGCTTAGCTGAGAGAGAGGCTGGGCTGCCCCACAGCTCCTCATCCCCTCCAGACCCACCCTGGCCATGCTGTGTTGGGGCTGCTGAGATATTGCAATTGTTCTATTGCTATGCTTAGGCCTCCCTAATTGATCGCTTGGGAGGCATTTGTTTGATTTTGGACTTGAACTTAGGAAAAACTGTGCTTATTTGGGCCTTTGGTCTGTGTTTGATTTGTGTTTCTGCTACCAACACCAACAATTGGGGAAGAGATTGGGCTTTCTTTGCTTTGGCTGATAGGAAGCTCAGAGCCCAGTCTAAGACCCATATGTTGTACCTTCTAAGTTCCTGTGACATACCTTTCTCACCATTGTTATTTGTGTTGTTTTGCTCTATCACACAGCTCCTTCTGAGCTGCCTCAAAGTCATGAGGTGGGGTATAAATGAATAAACACACATAAATATAGAGTTATCCTGTCAGGCTGATCAGGATACTGGTTACCAGTTCTGGGACATTTGCTAAGACAAAGTTTCTCTAAACTATAGTTTCTTCAGCCAAGGAGTGGGCCTGACGCCTGAAGACAAATACAATAAGCACATGCCTAGTACACATCAAGTCCTCATTAAATGGGAGACCTTAATAACAATTTTTTTTTTTTTTTTTTTTTTTTTTTTTTTTTTTTTTTTTTTTTTTTTTTTTTTTTTTTTTTTTTTTTTTTTTTTTTTTTTTTTTTTTTTTTTGTAAAATCATGTTGTTCTGGAACCTGACCTTCCATGGGTCAGATCTCCCTCCTTCTTTCCAGTCATGTGTTGGCTGTGGGCCAAGATGTATTTCTGGCCTGTTGGGTTTTGTTTTCTTGTGTGAGAAAGATGCCCACCCAGGCACCCACAGCTTACAGCAGACTGTGTGGACCAGGATAAGAGACAGTGGATATGTTCACCGATTGTTCATTAAAACACCCACAATATAAATGAGCACCTACTTGGCTGGAGAAAAATTAAAAATAAAACTCTATGTAAACTTAGCCTTCATAACATGAAAAAAAGTTTCTAGATGAGAGATTGGTGATGAGTAATTTAACAAAGACAATGTAAATCTAGGCCTTTGAATACTTTAAATATAACCATCTGATATAAAAAGAATTGCACTAAATTTTCTAAAGCTGAGATCTTTCCTAGAGTGAGAGACTCACTTTCTTTATAGGGACATATTCCCCAAAAGGCAAATGAGGAATGCAAATAATAACATCCATGTCAGCATCACATCCCCCTCTAGGCAGCTTAGGAGAATTCTACACATTTTGTAGTCTACACTAGCACCCCATATGTCACATGTTACTGTGCAAACCAGTTTGGAACCCACATTGGAACAGAAAAGCTCATTTCAAAAGGGAGGTTGCTTGGGAAAGTCTTTCTTTTGTTTATTCCTAAAGTCAACCAGTGCCTGGCTTTGCCCTCTAGAAAATGCCATATGGGCCTGAACCTTAGTCTGGAGCCCATCCAAAGAAGGGTGTGAAATTGGAATTCCTTGTCTTTCTTGGAAATAAGGAGTCTGAAGCAGGGAACCATCCCTGAGCCGGGTCTAGGACAGGCCTCCTGGGTGTATCCTCCTTGAGAAGACAGGGTGGTAGTGTGATGGCAGGATGCTGAGGAGGGCTCAAGGGCAAGATGGAGAGTAGGTGACATGAGGGCAAAGCTGGGCACGGAGCAGGCCCTGGCTGATCTATTTGTAGGAGTGGGTCTTGGGAAGGGGGAGAGGAGTGAAGGAGTAGAGGGAGCCTGTGGGCAGAGCGCGTATCTGGCTGGGCCTTTTAGTCCTGGAGCTGTGAGGGTTGCTGGGCTGCACACTTGGGCTGGTTTAGGAGGGGCCAGGTGGGTTTTGGAGGAAGCTGCCTCAGAGCTGCTGTGGCCACCAATGAGACAGGAAGAAACTCAGGTCGATGGCCTTTGAGCCAGGGTGCCCCTGCAGGGACTGGCTGAAATTCTGAGACATGGACTCAACATGTTAACCAGGCTCAGGAGTTTGGATCAAGTCTCAGGAGCCTCCTTGGGGATCAGCCAGTGCAAGAATAGTTGATTTCTGAGGAACCAGGAACCTCTTGCTCTATCACATAGAGCCCTTTGTCTACCACATGTGGGGACAATGTCCCCCTCAATGCATAGGCTGAGGATGGAGGCAGGGTGGGGCTGCGGTTTTAATCTCTTTTAGCATCTAATGACTGATGTCCTTAAAAACCTGTTACCTACACATTTCCTTGCACCTCCAGAGTTTTGATGTGTGAGAAAACCCATGTACATGACCTTCATCTTGATAACAAGTTTCTTCCCTTCCTATAGAAATCCTTAGTAGGAGGTGCAATTTATGGAAGACAGAGTGTCAAAAAAGATTAAGGACTCTCTCCCTGCCTGACATAGCACAGAAGCCTCAGGGTGCATGTAGTTCCCAAGCACTGGCTGGTACATTTACCTCATGTGATGATGATGATGATGATGATGATAAAGCACACAGCCTCATTCCTAAAATGAGTATAATGACAATCTTGATAAAGGCAGAATCAGGGAGTAGAGGAGAGAATAGACTTTGGAGGCAGACTCCCTGGGCCCACATCCTGGCACCATCTCTCACTAGCTGTGGGAAACTAGAGGTCATTTGACTGCTTTGTGCCATTCTTCCTGATTTGTAAAATAGGACTCAGAGTAACTAATTATGGAATGTGTTTAGAAGGGTGCCAGGCACGTGGTAGTATCCTTACCTGCTGTTGTTATTATTATTACTATTCTTACTATTGATATCATTGTAGGTATAAGGCCTTTTCATGTACTATGTCATTTGAATTTCACAATCCTATAAAGGAAAAAGTATGATTATTATTATCTCACTCTACAGATGAGAAAACAGACTCAGAGAGGTTGAGGGGCTTGCCCAAACACACTCAGCCTGCTCCTCTACCTGGCTGACCCTGGCAAGGCTGAACACCCTGGTTGCACAGGACTAAAGGGAGGTTTCACCATTCCCTGACAGACCTCCCATTATCTCTGCCCAACAGGGTGGAAGTTTTATTACCTCTACTTAATACTGGAGATAATGGCCAGGTGAGCTGAGTGGCTCCTAGACAGGCCTGCCTCCTCCAGCTAAGCTGCTTTTGAGCCAGCTGATCAAGACCACTCTTCAAAATCAAATTTAACTGCTCAGCTGCATCCATTGTTCTGTGCACGGAAGCAACTGCCCCACAGGCCACCCCACTTGGCACTGTGACAGTGATTAATAAGGATATTCTGCATTCATGTGAGGCCTCTCAGCCGAGGCCTCAGAGCACTTTGCAATCACTAATTAAGCTTCATGGTGGTGGCTCAGGTAGGTGGGGGCCCTGGATCCACTTTATATGTCTTTAGCTGACGCAGAAAGAGACCAAATCACTCCCCCAGCAAGCCATGGCCTTTAGCCTGACCAGGCCCCAGTGGGCATTCCCTTTCCTTGGAATTTGGCCAAAATCATTTGCGGGGAAGGACTTCCTCACTGTTATTTCAGACTTCAAAATAATAACCAGCACTCAGAAGCCATTTCCCACTTGAGTTAGGAACAGGCTAACAGCTCCATGGCTGAGCCCTACCTGGTGCCCACCAACTGGCCCGTCGAGGCTAATGAGGGGCTGATGTAGCTCATAGCCTGCACCTGCCAGCATATCAGAGTCTACTGCACCTGTACATGGGGCCTTGGGGTCAGGCCCGTCCCCTCAACACTATCTGCTCAGTACCCCCCACTCTCTATCCCTCATCCGTTTCACCTCCATCCCCAGCTCTGCCCTCACATTTGCCACCTGCTTGCTGTGGCGGAGAGATCCCAGAGCCTGTGGGGAGGCAGGCAGAGACTACACAACTCAAGAGAAAGAGCTTGGGCTTCCACCCAAGGATGAGGGGGAACCACAGAAGGGAGGGACATGGTCAGATTTGTGCTTTGAGATGACAGTTCAGGGAGACATTTATGTAGTGAGGGGCAAGAGGAGGCCATGGCAATGAGCCAGGGGAGCAGAGATGGGGCTCCAGTTGGGGGTGGCAGTAAGGTAGAGAGAAGAGGCTTGAGGGGCATTTAGAAAGGGGATCAACAGGACTTGGTGACTATCTGGAGGTGGGCATGAGGGAGAAGGAAGAGATCTAGATGGACCTCCTGGCCATTAGACAGATCCATTCCACTGGGCATTTGTGCCCTCTGTGTCAAGCACTGCGCTTAATAAACTTGTAACAAACTTGGCCATGGTAGTGCAAACCAGCTCCCAGGAAAAGCCATGTCAGGTAGAACAATTGAGCCCAACCCCACTCTCTCGACTGCCACCTCCCAGACACCATACTTTCTGGGTGGGCCAAAGAATGAAACCTGACACTCAGGGCTCAGCCTCCATTTTTGGGTCATGGACATTCCAGGGCACCATTGAGTTTGACCCACACAAAAGTCTGGGGGGTGGGCATTTGTTCCCCTTTTGACTGATGAAACCAAGGCTCCAGGGTTAAGTGACCTGCCTGTTGTGGTCTGAATAGAGGCCCCTGAGAGATATCCATGCCCTAATTCCTGGAACCTGTGGTAATGTTACCTTATATGGCAAAAAAGGACTCTGCAGATGTGATTACTTAAGGAACTTGAGCTGGGGAGATTATCCCAGATGACCCAGGTGGGTGCAATGGAATTACAAGGGTCTTCATGAGGGGGAGGCAAGGACACCAAAGGTGGGAAAGGTGATGGTGATAGAATCAATGTGTTTCGAAGATGGAGGAAGGAGCCTTAAGCCAAGGAATATAGGCAGCCTATAGAAGTTACAAAAAGCAAGGAAACAGATTCTCCCCTAAAGCTTCCAGAAGGAACACCAGCCTGCTGACACTTCAATTTTAGCCCAATGAAATTGATTTTGGACTTCTGACCTCCAAAACTGTAAGATAATAAATTCCTCACCATCATCCAACTACAACAGAAACCCTCAGTAGGAGGTACAGTTATTTCTGGGCAAGAGAAGAGGTTGATTTTGATTCCACAGAGACCTTCACAAAGGCTCTCCCTACCGAGAACTGAGAAAGCCATAGATCCTGGGCCTGGTCTTCCTTTGAGCTATGACCTGGGCCAGGTGCTTGGGTAAGATAGAGGGATAACGCCCCTGAAAAGGGATTGGAAGAGTATGTGGAAGGCAGATAGAGTGCTCAGAGGAGGAAAACAAGCATTTTACTGTTGGCACAAATGTATGGGCCCCAGCTGCTTGAGGACCCTGGTGAGGGGACAACTAGTGGTGAGGCATTCTGCCTTCTACTGAGGGGTTCTGCTGTAATCTGATGATGCCAGGGTTTGGGGAAGAAGGGGAAGAAAGGTTCTTAGCCACAGATCTGAGATGATTGCAAATAGCTTCCCATCGCAGTCTCCTCATTTTAACCACCAGGGAACAGAGGGTGAATCTCTGCCTCCCACAGACATACCTGTCCCAGAGCGGGAGGTAGAGCTGGGAGAGCCTGGGTTGGGCCACGCTGATTCCCTCATTAAGGTGAGGGGGTTAGAGTTAGGATCTCTGAGTCCTTTTCAGCTTAACACATTGGTTTCTCCTTGAAAAAGAAGTTTTGGTAACCATCATACATATATATAGTCCCACCCTGGTTTATAGGATTTTAGTTATGATCATTAACATTGACACTCTCTTCGGGGACTTTGCAGTCATTTTCAAAGTTATTAGGTCATTCATTGATCTTCACAACAACGTGTGAGGCACGTACTGGTATCATCCCATTTTGAAGTTTAGGAAACTGAGACTCAGAGAGGTGATATGATTTGTTCAAGTTAGGTATCAGAGCTAGGATTTTTGACTCAGGTTTTCTGGCCTCCTCCTTGTCTCTTTTATGGCATCAAAGGGAGCTCAAAGAGCATCCTGTTCACCCCGTTCTGTGACTCTGCTCTGCAATTTTCCTGGGATTCCACAGGGAATTACCAGCAAACTGGCTTGAGTCTTTCTTCCTAGGGGTCTTATGCTGACACCCCAGACCTCTGCTTCAGGCCCAGACAAGGGGCCTTGGCCCACCCCATTGTTTACTCACTAACAAGTAAGCTTGGTGCTATTCAAGGCCCCATGGGGCACCCTGAGCTTGGAGGAACAGGCTGACACAGATGAAGAAAGTCATAGAGGCTGCTGAAGGTGGCTCTGGAGCCCAGCAGTGCCTGAGGGGTTGCTGCAGAAGCCACTGGGGTGCTGTCATCCAGCAGAGCAGTGCTGGGGAGAGAGAGCATCTAGAGGCCTCAGTAGGGGTAGGGCAGCCCATTCCAAGGGTGGACATAGCCCAAAGTGAGAGGGTCAGAGGTTGAGGTGACCAAGGGCTTGGGTTGGAGAGGTCTCCTGTTCAGTCCAGGCCCTCCCTGCAATGCCAGAGGAGCTGGTTCTGCATTTTCTGGGTGTTGCCTTCTTCACTAGGCCTTCTCTTTGCTTCATCATAGATACCTACAGGGCCCTGGCTGAGCTCTCCATAGTTCTGGCTGTGGGGGTTTTGGGCCAGCACATACAGAAGCATGGCAGGTTAGTGCTGAAGGGTGACCACAGCCCTCACTGTCCTGGCCACTGGGACCACTGTCTCTTCTGATCTCTCTCTTTGGCATTGAGTACTGCCATGGCCTTATACTACTAGAGTCCCTGTGTATACATGACACGATGTAATTATCCTACAGATGCTATCTCAGGCTTTGAATCCTGAGTCCTCCTCTGGGGCAATAATCTTGTTCTGCCCACTTTGCTTGCCCCTTTACATGGTGTCATGGGGACCACAGGAGAGTAAGCATCTCCAGAGACTCTTGTGACTCCTGGGCACTATCTATGAAGCATTAATGCTGTGTACTGGGGAGATATGGCATCATAGTTTAACAGACCCTCAAGTCAAGTTGGGCCTGACTCTACTGTGACCTGGATAAAGTAACTTCACTTCTGAGCCACAATTCTCTCACCTATAAAATGGAGGTAATCACAGCAGCCACACCATAAGATGGTTGAGGGGAAGAAATGAGAACATCCATACAGAATGTATTAGCACTGTGCCAGGCACCAGATGCTCAATAGATGCTGTGTTTCTTCAAAGCTATGGTCCTGGTAACTCTATTATAAACCAGAAAAACATATTTAAGAAATTATTTCCTAATAAAAGGTGCAGAAACCTCATAGTAAGGTATGGAAGAGAAGCCTGGGCAGCCTGGGCCTCAACTGATGGGATGGTGGCCCATCATGGCACCCACCCCCACTCATCATCAGACAGTGGGGCTTACAAGGGCCAGAATCAGAACCTCTTTCTTTGAATCTTTGGTTGTCACTCTCAGCACATGAGGAATAAAAAGTGAGCCTCATGGACATCCCTGCACTGTAGTCAAGGCTGGAACTGATGGCGGGGCGGGGCGGGGGGACAGGAATAGCATGGGCAGGAGCCCTGCATGCCAAGAGGGTCTCTTCCAGCTGGAAGATTCAAAGATTCCACATGAAGAGTTAGTGGCTGGGTTTACCCTGAGGGAAAGGGAAGGGGCCCAGCTACCTCAGCTCTCCAAGGGAGTGTTTAGTTCCTGGGGCACATGGCAGGAATGGGAGGCAAACTCCATTGGATGCCGCGAGGACAAGGGGAGGCCCCTAAGGAGCGAGAGTGGCTTTGCTGGCCAGTGGAACAGATCTAGGATGGGAAGAAGGAACAACACAAACCAGGAGGCTGTGAGGACAGAGGCAGGAGAATGGAGGTCCTATGGGAAGCAACAAATCCTAAGCCCTTCAGTTTGTTGTTAGAGTTGCGAGGAGATGAAGATGGGCAACCTACAGGCTGGGAGGCTGGCATCGGATATTCAACAAGCTCTTTGGCCTAGGCCCAGCCCAGGCTAGTGCTAAGTGGTGAAGGTATAGAGTACAAGCAGTCCTGCTATGAGGGAGAGACATACACTCCCCAGAAGAGATGGCACGTAGGTTTACTAGCCCTCCTCTCCTGTGCTATGCTTCAAGGAAGTCAATCACACATGTTTTCTTGAGGTTGATGACATGACCTCAGCACAGAGCCTGGCATATGAAGGGTGCTCAGAGGGGCCCTGAGTAAGAGGGTTTGACCGTAAAGGGACCCCTGATACTGACCAAGAGCCAGATTTTTCTCAAGAAAAATAAACTTTAGATTTCAGAGAGTAGAAAGAAGGTAGAAATAAAACAGATGCTCTGTTTTAGACTATCTTATCTTTTGCACTATTATTAATCCTGGTCCACTTTTGCAAAGTACATTGCATACATAATTCTAAACAGGATCTGTAAATAATCAGCCATCCAGTCAACATCCAGCCAAGCATCTACTAAGGTTTAATGCAAAACCAGGCCCATGGGTGCCAGACACAAGTGTACCTACAAGGACATGAATGTTGATTTGATAACTTCATTTGATCTTTGACAGCCCCATTCATTATGTCATTGTGGGGGCTGGGTACTGGAAGAAGAGGAAACGAAAAGTAGTGAGCTGGCTGGCCAACGTTATACTGATGACCAGTTCATGACCATACCAAGAAGTTCCTGTGAGTCTCCCTATGTGACCTTGAGCTGACCCCCAGCTGGCCCAGCAGCTCACTCCTGCTTGGCTCCTATAGAAGTGACTTATTGACAGGAGTTTCCAGTGGTAGCTACCAAATACCTGAGGGAGAGACATGCTTCAGAAAACTATGAAACAATAAAAAGCTCTTAATGATTGATTTAAAATCAATATGGTGAGGAAATAGGACTCAAAATAGAAATATCCCCAAGAGGCCGAGGGACAGATCTACACCCCTCATTGCTGTTTCTGTCACTGCATTCATTTTCCAATCCTGACTGTGTGCTTGCATTTAAATTCTTTATACAGACTCAGGCCTCAACCCTGTGCTGTTCGACAGTTTATCAATAACAAAACCTCACTACATTTATGGACTGCTTCTCTCTGCCAGGTACTTTGCATTTGCTCATTTAATCCTCCCATCAATCCACTTGGATTGATATGATTATATCCATTTTATAGACAAGGAGTCTGAAGCTTCCTAGGATCACTCAGTTCCCAAGTTTTGATCAGATTTAAACTCATCTATCAGATTCAAACAAAGATCTTCCTGATTCTCTGAGGTTGTCAAACTTGCAGCTCTCAGGGAAGAGCTGGGAGAAAGAGTGAATGCATTCAGTGAAAGAACCAAGACCCTAAAATATCTTGAGGCCCTGGGTAGCACTGTCCAACAGAACTTTCCGCAATGATGGACATGTTCTGTATCTGTGCTGTCCAGTATGGTAGTCACCAGCTTCATGTGGCTATAGAGAACTTGAAACATGGCTAGAGTGACTGAGAAACTGAAATTTTAATTTAATTTAAATAACCACATGTGGCTAGTGGCTACTGTACTGGACCATACCTAGCACTATGGGCAAAAACCTATAGGATGATTCTGGGTCAGAGTCTGTATAACTCTTACATTGGGTCATAGGAACAGGACAGGGAGTTGAAAATGACTGGGGGGCCCTGGTGCCTGTGAGCTTGGGTCTCAGTGGGTGAGGCCTCTGCAGTCATTTCTAGATGTGGGAGCTGAGACATGAAATCAGAGAATAGAAGGAGGGAGGAAGTAGGCAGGGCAGAGAGGAAAGGAGAGACTTGGAAAGTGGGGGCAGGTACAAGACAAGTTCACTTGAGGATCCAATCCCATCTCCCCTGTGCTAAACCCCTGGAAATGCAAAGAAGTCTTCAGAGAGAGGAAGGCTCGATGCCAGTTAATGGTTCTGCCCCAAAGGGAAGCACCTTCCTGTTCCTCTGCCAGGTGCCTTAGCTTTCCTGTGAGCTTGTGTCCACCTTTGTCTACTTTCCATTTCTTTGTTTGTTTTGGAGCATCTGAGCAGCCTATGTCTCATCCTGAGAGCAGGGAAATAAACACTGCCGTGTAGACAAACTCACTTGACTCCACTTACAGAGACTATCAGCCTATGATTTTTCAGCTCAAAGGCCTTTTTGCTTCTGTGAGCATCACCCGAGAAGATTTGGCCACAGGAAAAAGACATGTTCTGGAAGCTGAGGTGATACACTACCTGTGATCAGAAAGACACAGGACAAAGCCCTGACGGCTTTGGCGGCAACAGGACAGCCACACGTGTAGGCTGCCTCAAACAACCACTCTGCCTCTAGCTTGCAAACCGAATGCCCCTCAGCCCACTCCCACCCCAAACTGCAGATTTGGGGAGAACAGTTGCAGTAGCAGCAGGGCCTGGACCACTTACTCTGGAGGGAGATCTTCGCTTTGAGCTTTCAAAGCCAGGGGTGGTTTACCCTTTTGTCCTCAGTACTCTTGAGTCTGGACTTCAATGGGCAGGAGGCCATTAGCAGAACTGGTCACTGAGAGAAAAGGGCTTTCCCGGGAAGCATGCTGGGCAGTGGGACATCTAACTCCTTCTTCTCTGTTCTTGGAAGAGTGATTATGGAAGGAGAAGAGTGATCTTGTGAGGTTTACAAAAGACAGTTTATGAGGTTGCCACATTATAGAGTACTTCGTCTGTGCCTGAGCTAGGACTAAGGGTGCGAGAGGGTCAGATTTGGTTCCTGCCTGGAGGAGAGAGACAGATATGGGTAAGGGTCTAAGTCACTGCAGGGTTATGGGCCTAGAATTGGTCCTGGTCCACCAGGTACCCTAAGGTAAGGTGTATTACTGGTGATCTAGGCTCCAATGTGGGCAAAACCAAGGCCTGTCTG